>NC_048237.1:21693519-21715343 GCF_002007445.2 Ailuropoda melanoleuca
ACTACTACTAATGATAACTGTGTAATTTTCTAGTGAAAACTTTTAACTTTTAACTGGGTGAAGATAGTCAGAATAATAATTAGTGAGAATAGGAAAAACGAAATCAATTAAACTTAGTAACTACTGGGATACCTTAGGAAGTATTTGCCATAAACATCATGGAGTGGGCCATTTAGAAATATTAATTACAAGGAATTGCTAACTAGAAGTGTTGTATCATTGTAGAACCTTTCCTCAGGTAATGAGTGCTATGTTTTCATATGGCTTTTTATAAAATTTTAGTTTTGCTCATGCCTTATGAAGCTAGTGAACCCAACAAGGTTTAATGTGGCTCTTACCTTCCATGGAAGGAAGCTATTAAATTAGGTGTTACAATTTATATATTTACTTATTTATGCTGAGAGACTCATTGCGTAGAAACGTCCTTCTGTTTAAAAATCTTGCTATTACAATGATGTAGATTTCTGAGGGGAAAACAAAATGGGCAGCCTGAGAGAAATGCCAGATGGTCCAGCACAGAGAGATGTGAAGCCGGGTATAATGCCAGGCAGCGTTCACGAGGATCAGAGTGGGGTTAAGAATGAATGAAAGATTGTCCTCAGTCTGAATCTTTCATGCCTAGGTTAATTCTAGGGACTCATAAACTTTGTAGGCCTGTCCACAGTTGGGAAGATGGGAGCTCAATGACGATGTAGTTTCCCTATTGGATTTAACCTGATCCCAGGTTACCCAGAAACCAAAGAACCTGTAGGCAGAGATATTGACTGAGTAGAATGTTATGATCTAGTTAAGAGTGATCAGTAGGTATCAACTTTTCCATTTCCATATGTTAGCTAAAACCCTATAACCCTGACAAAACTTAACCTCTTAAGGGAATCCCAGATGCTAAGGCCTGAATGTTTGTTTCCCTCATAAATTGATTATGTTGAAATCCTAACCCCCAAAGATGATGGTGTTAGGATTTGAGGACTTTGGGAACTGCTTATGTCATGATGGAGAGCCTTCATGAATAAGATTAATGCCTTATGATAGAGTTCCCACAGAGATCCCTAGCCCTTCCACTGTGGGAGGACACAGTGACAAGTTGTCAGCAAAACCAGGAAGAGGGCCCTCACCAAAACATGACCATGCTTTCACTTTGATCTTGGGCTTCCCAGCCTTTAAAACTATGAGGAATAAAGGTGTGTTGTTTATAAGCCACCCTGACTGCAGCATTTTGTTACAGCAGCCTGAATAGACTAAGACATCAGATAAGTTAAGAATCAGAACTTAAATGTTTGTCAATGGTGCTAAAGGATTATGAATCAGATCATATCTGGGTAATGTAGTAAAATATCACTAATCATTCATTCATTCACCCAGTAATTATTCACTGGTCCTTAGAAGTACCAGATATTCTGCTGGGTCCTGGAAGAGACAAGCAGATTAAAGACATAGTTCTGGTCCTCAAGGACCTTGTAATTTAAGTGAACAATTATTTTTTTCCTTAAGATTTTTATATGCACAAAAGAGGGCTACTTATGTGACACTGGGGACTGCCCAGTTCTTGGCTTTCCCCATGTAGCACACCTATCCACTTGAGCACTTTGTTAGTTCAATGTTCCAATGCACAAATGTCACCACAGTAAAGTTTGATCAGCAATAGTGATAAAATTTCTAGTGTGCTTTTCCTGGAGGAAAGTAGATTTTAGTAAGTTCTTTTAGTTACATACCCTTCCCAATCCTTGACCATTCATCTACACAATTTAATGTAAGAGCAGGTTTCACAGTTTAGTAGGAACAGTGGTAGGAATAGTTGGTTATAAGCTAGACGTTTTTCCCACTCCCCTGATCAACAACAAAATTAGCATTAAGTTATGCAGAAAATGTTTGCCTAAAAGCTTTCACAGAACTTATCTCTAGAAAGGTTGAATTACATTTACATCATTTGTGGACTGCTGACAAGGTGCTGGTGATCCCTGAAGATTGAGAACGAAACAGGTTTTTTTATTTTTTAAGTTACTGCGCTTTCATTAGTACTTTAATGCAATGTGTGTAGGTGGAGGAAGCTATAAAGAGAGCATAAAAGAGATCCAACAAACAATTTTTGTTGATTGGAAAAGNAAAACCAGGAAGAGGGCCCTCACCAAAACGTGACCATGCTTTTACTTTGATCTTGGGCTTCCCAGCCTTTAAAACTATGAGGAATAAAGGTGTGTTGTTTATAAGCCACCCTGACTGCAGCATTTTGTTACAGCAGCCTGAATAGACTAAGACATCAGATAAGTTAAGAATCAGAACTTAAATGTTTGTCAATGGTGCTAAAGGATTATGAATCAGATCATATCTGGGTAATGTAGTAAAATATCACTAATCATTCATTCATTCACCCAGTAATTATTCACTGGTCCTTAGAAGTACCAGATATTCTGCTGGGTCCTGGAAGAGACAAGCAGATTAAAGACATAGTTCTGGTCCTCAAGGACCTTGTAATTTAAGTGAACAATTATTTTTTTCCTTAAGATTTTTATATGCACAAAAGAGGGCTACTTATGTGACACTGGGGACTGCCCAGTTCTTGGCTTTCCCCATGTAGCACACCTATCCACTTGAGCACTTTGTGTTAGTTCAATGTTCCAAAGCACAAATGTCACCACAGTAAAGTTTGATCAGCAATAGTGATAAAATTTCTAGTGTGCTTTTCCTGGAAGAAAGTAGATTTTAGTAAGTTCTTTTAGTTACATACCCTTCCCAATCCTTGACCATTCATCTACACAATTTAATGTAAGAGCAGGTTTCACAGTTTAGTAGGAACAGTGGTAGGAATAGTTGGTTATAAGCTAGACGTTTTTCCCACTCCCCTGATCAACAACAAAATTAGCATTAAGTTATGCAGAAAATGTTTGCCTAAAAGCTTTCACAGAACTTATCTCTAGAAAGGTTGAATTACATTTACATCATTCGTGGACTGCTGACAAGGTGCTGGTGATCCCTGAAGATTGAGAACGAAACAGGTTTTTTTATTTTTTAAGTTACTGCGCTTTCATTAGTACTTTAATGCAATGTGTGTAGGTGGAGGAAGCTATAAAGAGAGCATAAAAGAGATCCAACAAACAATTTTTGTTGATTGGAAAAGTAATAGTATAGAGAGAGTGAAAACAAAATTAAGAGGTTATTAATTAATAAATATTCAGTAGCTGCTATGGGAAAGACACTGTGCTGAGCACTGCAGGGGATACAAAAATGACCATGACCATTGATCCCTACATTCTAGGAGGTTGCAGTCACTTGGGCGTAAGAGTATGACAAATACATATAATTAGAACAGATGCCATAGTTGGTTAAATGTTTCTATGGCAAAGGAAAAAATAAAAGCCTAAAAGATTCAGGAAAAGAGAGAACATCTGGCTCAGTATGTGTTTGGGGCTTAAAAACACTGTTGAAATGGGATTTCACACTAGCGAAATGGGATTTCTGCTGAGTTTAAGGATGGATGACATTTAAATCAGCAGAGATGGGCAGAGGTGCAGAAGTAGGAAAGCACAGTTGAGAAAATGGCCAATAATCCTGTGTCAGGGAATGCAGGGCATTCTTTGGGGATAAATGGCTGATATGGCTAGAAAGATTGTATGGAAAAAGATTATACATATTTATGTTTTTTTCTTTTCTCATTTTTACCTTTTTTTTCTGAAATCTGAAACTTTCCTCCTACCTTATCTTCTTTTTTTCTTGAATGTGCAGAGAAAAATCTGTCCTCCAAACAATCATTTTGTCTAATTGTAAGCCCATTAAGTGCATTTTATCCAAGTGTCTATTATATGTGATTTTCAAAAGTCACAGCAATGAAATTGTACTCCTGAGTCTCTAGTGTAGCAAGTCTTAGAAGATCAAAAAAGAGAAAAAAAGAATAAAAGCTAAGCTTTAAATATATGGATGTGAAACCAGGTGGTTTTCCATAGCAACATTTTCCCCCATAGGCATACAGTTTTGATGCCTTGCCTTTTAACTTCTAGTGGATTAAAGATAAAACCTCGGAGTTGAAACAGATCAGTAATTAGATTTTTCCCAGTCTCTTTACTTTAAGGAAGAAAGCAGGCACTCTCTATCTCAAGTAACTGTATTTTTGGCTCACTTTATAGTTGTTCAGCTTTGAGACATTTCATGTATAGATTAAGCATGCCTTTGGGCAAATTTGATTTTTATCAGAGTAATTCCAAATCATGTTGCATTCACAAAGTTAAAGGTATAAAAGCTTATTTCTGATCACCTTTAATAGGATAATATTGGTGTGTTTTGTTAATTTTTAAAATTAAGGTCTTGGATAATGTAATTTTTATCATTCGATTGTAGATTAGTTATGTACAAGAGCTTGCTACTATGAATTAGAGAAACCACAAGCATTTGGTATTACCAAAGCTTGGTGTTACTTTTGTGGTTAATAGTAAACCTGTTTTCAAGTCAAGATTATATTTGCTTTAAGTTTATTTTTTTAAATTTTAAAATGATTATGAAAATATCAGGTTAGATAAATTTTCTTTGTGGTGGTATAATGGAATCTATTTTTTTTAAACAAAATTTTTGCATGATAAGAAATTGTCAGTGTGTTTCTAATTCTGTTTCCAAAATCAGTCATCCACCCTAAATGTGTTCTGTTCATTTATGCTAATGATTGTAAAATAACATGCTGGAAATTGTTTTATTTGTTCTATACATAGCAAGGAAAGAATGCTGTCTGCATGTCAATATGCTCTTAAATTTAAAGATCTCCCAGATCAGGGGCACCTGGGTGGCACAGTCAGTTAAACATTAGACTCTTGGTTTCATTTTAGGTAGTGATCTCAGGGTTGTGAGATCAAGCCCCACATCGGGTTCTGCACTGAGCAGGGAGTCTGTTTGAGATTCTTTCTCCCTATCCATCTTCCTCTACTCCTCCCACTCATGCTCTCTCTAAAATAAATAAATAAATCTTTTAAAAAATAAAAATTTCCTCCGAACTAAATAAATAAATAAAAACAATTATAATTTTATATAATTTTAGTATACTTACTTTGTGGCTTTTATTACTAAGATAAGTTTGCTTTATAATATTCATGAATTTATTAAATTCTTATTTAGGCATTTCTTTTAGCCCTTCTTAAGGTACTTAAAATGTATTTCTCTTTTTATTACTCTATTTACAAGTTAGGTTAGATTTTATAATATTTGGTTTAAACTTAAAATAAGAACCTTGATCTGTAATCCATTTTTTCTTTTACTTTTTTTTTTGGCTCAATGAAGAAATTCTTTAATTATTATGATGCCACCTCAGCATTAGGTTGAAACAAAAAGTTTCAGGAATTGTTCCTAGTAATTAAGCTGATAATGTCTTCACGAAAGGGTGTTTCTGCCCAAAGGAGTATTACTGATGTAAGTAACAAAGTGCACTCAAACTGTTTCCATGGGAGGACTGAACAAAAGTACATATGACTTGAATTTATTTGAAAAATTATTTAATGACTAATATACTTGTCTGTATCAAGATATAGACTCACCAGTCTACAGTACCCATCATGGGGAAGGTCAATTAGATGTCTCTTTAACAACCGTGTAAAAATAATAACTGTTTTGCCCCTCAGATGAAATGATTTTCTCTCTTTGACAAAAATAAAATCAAAGTTCCTCTGCACAAGAAGATGAGTCAATCCAGTCTTCCACAATGAGTACTCTTGCTTAAAGAAGCAACTCATCATGACTGAGTTCCTAGATTGCCTTTCTTTCTCTCATCAGATTCTGAGGATGGAGGAGTGCTCAGGTTTCATGTAGTTGCCAAACTATGTACTCAAAAGCTATTGGTAGCCCATTTCTTTGTTCCTATGTTGAAATTGGTGTGCTTAAACTCTATAAGGATGGTTTAAATGTTAAAATTAAGCAAGCATAGGGATGGTTAAAAATCTAGGTAGATAACCAGTCGATAGATATGGAGTAACATTTTTGTTGATGAAGATTTCTTATTCCATTAATACTCTTGGGTGATTCCTTTCCCTGGAGGCTATCCTTGATGTACTTGTGGAAAGGTTGGCATTCTTGGAATTTCAGCCATACAGTGCAACTGGTATTGATGGAAAATTACACAGAAGAAACTCACCTGTTTTGTTTGGCTAAGCTCTGGCAGATAAATATTTTATGAGTACCAAGGAGTATCAGTCATTAGTATTTGCTATTACTGGCATGGAATATAGCTAAATATAGCTCAGTATTTTTGACAGCACGCAATGGGAAAAATAAGCTTTGAGGTGTTTTGTATTCTCCTGATTGATTTATTTTATTTAATTAATTAATTTATTTTTAATAATATTTATTTTGTTATATTAGTCACCATACAGTACATCCCCAGTTCTTGATGCAATGTTCCATGATTCATTACTTGCATATAACACCCAGTGCACCATGCAATATGTGCCCTCCTTAATACCCATCACCGGCCTATCCCAATCCCTCACTCCCCTCCCCACTGAAGCCCTCAGTTTCTTTCCCAGAGTCCACAGTCTCTCCTGATTGATTTAAATTCACATGTATAGCTTTCTTGTCTGTATCAGCATTCCACTGAATAAAAGATTGCTCAGTGCAAGTGCACAAGACCAGCTTGTCTAACATTCCCTGCTTAGTTGAGGAAATCATGATACAGAGAGTTGAACAGATCTTTGCCCCTAATTTGTAATCTTTGACTTTTGCCAAATTCTTACTCCTAATAATTTCAAGGGCTTATTGAATAAANAGTTGCCAAACTATGTACTCAAAAGCTATTGGTAGCCCATTTCTTTGTTCCTATGTTGAAATTGGTGTGCTTAAACTCTATAAGGATGGTTTAAATGTTAAAATTAAGCAAGCATAGGGATGGTTAAAAATCTAGGTAGATAACCAGTCGATAGATATGGAGTAACATTTTTGTTGATGAAGATTTCTTATTCCATTAATACTCTTGGGTGATTCCTTTCCCTGGAGGCTATCCTTGATGTACTTGTGGAAAGGTTGGCATTCTTGGAATTTCAGCCATACAGTGCAACTGGTATTGATGGAAAATTACACAGAAGAAACTCACCTGTTTTGTTTGGCTAAGCTCTGGCAGATAAATATTTTATGAGTACCAAGGAGTATCAGTCATTAGTATTTGCTATTACTGGCATGGAATATAGCTAAATATAGCTCAGTATTTTTGACAGCACGCAATGGGAAAAATAAGCTTTGAGGTGTTTTGTTTTCTACTGATTGATTTATTTTATTTAATTAATTAATTTATTTTTAATAATATTTATTTTGTTATATTAGTCACCATACAGTACATCCCCAGTTCTTGATGCAATGTTCCATGATTCATTACTTGCATATAACACCCAGTGCACCATGCAATATGTGCCCTCCTTAATACCCATCACCGGCCTATCCCAATCCCTCACTCCCCTCCCCTCTGAAGCCCTCAGTTTCTTTCCCAGAGTCCACAGTCTCTCCTAATTGATTTAAATTCACATGCATAGGCTTTCTTGTCTGTATCAGCATTCCACTGAATAAAAGATTGCTCAGTGCAAGTGCACAAGACCAGCTTGTCTAACATTCCCTGCTTAGTTGAGGAAATCATGATACAGAGAGTTGAACAGATCTTTGCCCCTAATTTGTAATCTTTGACTTTTGCCAAATTCTTACTCCTAATAATTTCAAGGGCTTATTGAATAAACTAACATTTAATATTCCTTTTTGATATAGATGCTTTAACTATGACAATAATTTCTAACTAAAAGCATACATGTACTATAGCTCAAATATGTTCTTGCATCTCAAGAAAAAGATTCTGGAAACGTTTTGTTTGGACTTAAAAATCTCTATCAAATGGACCCAGTGACTAACCAACTGGTTTAGACATTTCATGGAGTGAGTCCTCATTACATTTCTAAATAATGGTGGTTTGAAACATTTATCCAATTTAGCACATACAATAGCTAGTTTTCTTCACTTCTCATTTGGAGAATACTTTTTTTTAAATTGTAAATGAAAAATTTAATAAATAAGTGGTGAAATTTTAGAACTCACCAGATTATGAATTCTTTAATTTGCTATGTCATTGTTTATTGGAAAGAATTTAAATGGAATTATTTGTTTTTACTATTTGCCTTCTGGTTGAGTACACTCTGGCCTCCCATTCTAACTTTTAAAGATTTTGCTTTCTTGTTAATATCTCATAATGCTTAGCAGAGGACATTGTATATAGCATATATTTTTGATTAGTGTGAAAAAAACCATGTTCCACTAGAACTTTTGTTATACTTTTTGGTAATGGATGCATTTAGAGGAGACCGGTGGGCTCAATTTGGAACATCATACTTGGCTATTCCAGCAAAATTTTCAGCCTCTTATTTGAAGTTACCAGTTGAAGGTATTCCTTCCTGTATTACATGCTGACTACAATATAGGAGATTGCCTAGTATTTTGTGGAGAAAGGAAG
This sequence comes from Ailuropoda melanoleuca, assembly GCF_002007445.2. Classification (NCBI taxonomy): domain Eukaryota; kingdom Metazoa; phylum Chordata; class Mammalia; order Carnivora; family Ursidae; genus Ailuropoda; species Ailuropoda melanoleuca. Next base: position 21,701,972 of record NC_048237.1, read on the forward strand.
CAATGCATGGTTTAGACATATAACGTTCTGGGCTGCACTAGTGTTTCTGCCACATTAGATTAGGGGCAAGTCCTTAGAGTAATGTGGTAACATATCAAATCACCAGAAGCTTGCTTTCTTTCTTTCTTTCTTTCTTTCTTTCTTTCTTTCTTTCTTTCTTTTTAAGTTGTGTTCATTGACTTGGAAATTGTAGCTACAGTGACTTACATGCAGTTGGATAATTATCCTGTTAGTATCCTATTTACTAGTCTGTGTGTAGCATAGATTTCTTGGATATTATAGCAATTTTCAGTATGGAATGTGAGAAGACTAAATAGTACTTTAAATAAAGATAGATCTTGGTGTCTGAGCACTTGCATTATTTAGTGTAGCAAATGTCTTTGCTTTATCCTATTCGACAAGGCTTTTGAATTTGGCATATTTTCCATGTCATTGTAAGAAGGGTTTTCATAATACTTTCCCTCTCTCTCTCCCCCACCCCATTCTCTGTGTGTGGGGTTGTTGTTGTTGTTGTTGTTTTTTTCCCTCTCAGTAGTTTAGGAAACTTGGCTTAAAAGTAATAAGTAACAAAATCATTTAGTTTATTAAAATATAGGGAAAGAGAATTTCAATTTTAATCGCAGTGATTGCTAAATCAATAATTAAAAAACACTGAAATTAAAGGGAAAATTATTTAAATTAATGAGCCCATGTCTTTCTTGAATAGGATAAGCCCTCTAAATATGGTAATTGGTTGTAAAAGGTTGTGGGTTTTTTTTTTTCTTTGAAAACTAACTTTTTGGTTCTTTGTGTCCATGTTATTTTTGGGAGGGACACTGAATATTATCATGAACTCAAAAGTAGATTTATAAAGAAAAAATTGTCCCAGATAATAATCAGCCAATTGAATTTTGTCCTATTAGTACAGTGGAAAGAACAGGATTATATTTGTTTGGTCTTCCACATAAAAACACTTTGTTTCTTCAAGCATTGTGAAGCCAGTGGGATTCATCTTTTGCATAAAAGTGGGTTAACCGCAATGCTTACTCAGGTTGCTGTCAAGCCTTGCAGCCAATATAAATGCCTTCAGCCAGATATAAATGCAGCCCATGCATTAAAAAATATTAAAACACTTAATGGCACAAGCTTATAGATGGTATTCAAGTTTCATTCAGGCTCTGGTATCTGAAAGTCTCTTATGACTTTCCTATTTCCTTTTGCTTCAGGACATTGAAATAAGCCTGACTCCCGAGACAAGATATGCATATTTACACATGTTTTATAAGAACAACTAACCTTGAAAGTGCAGAATAACTCAGAGAAGGCTGAATTATGCTTACTTTTCAAATTCCCAATAGTCCTTTATTTTCTGAACAGTGATTTAAAGTCCTTGTGAGTGAAGAGCTTTTGAAAGGGGCATTTATTAATGTGCTCGATATATTTATTTATGACCAAATATATTTTAAAAACAGCATGTGTCCTAGATTTGGAAAATGTTGTTAGGCTTTTTTACTGTTATTTTACTTGCTTTGGAAGACTTACAGTCTCAGTAAGTATTTTAATTTTGACTGGAGAAAAAGGAGGAAAGATGAAAAAAGGAAACCCACTAAAGCGTTTTTAGTGTACAGTTGTTTATTCAGAATTCTCATTACCAGAAGTCTCAAATAGCATTTCTGTAAATCACATATGCAGTGATAATTGATTTTTGTAATGGTAAGTTTTAGTTATTGCTACATATTGAAGAGCCTCTGAATCATTAAAGAAACATTATGATTAGATTAGTTTTAATATCAAATGTTTAACATTATATCTCCTTTCAGGATACAATGTATCATTCCAAAGATAAAAATTTACCTTTCAAATTCACACATGCCTGAGAAAGCTGTGCAGGGCTGGTTAAACATCCCTTATGTTAGCACATGCTAGATTGAAAAGGACCCTCTTCTCTCTCCCTCTAATGGCTTCAGCAGTGTCATAATATTTAGAAACATGAGTCTGGATAGTAGCTGAGTCCATCCTGATCATATCTGGTTTTAAGAAACCAGGTTGTTGGCCCAGTTTGGACTGTCCTCTGCATTGGTCTCCCCATGCATCTGCCTCCCTTGCCTCCTTCTTTCCCCAGTGCATCCTTCACAACTTTGGAACAATAATATTTCTAAAATATGCTTTCATTTGTGCCACACTTCTGCTCATGAACCAGCACCTGCCATGTGTTCCTTCTCTGCTCCCCTCCCCCACTTCATTTCAATCTCTTTTCTGGTTGGCATCTAAGTTTGAGGTGGTGGTCAATGGGGGATAGAAAAGAGTGTCAAAAGGGAAAAAAAAGATACAGGAAAAGAGAAGATGAAACAATTAAAAGAATAAATTTGGATTCTTGGACACTCAGGATAAATGACTTATAATGATTTATAATTTATATAGTTAGTCTGTATTATGCCAAGTTGGAAATATTGTTTTGATATTCTCAAGATGGTTTTGTCTAGTTTAGAGTATGAACTGGGCTATTTCCTTTGTTAGATATTATGGATGATTTTGATGCTTTGGAAACCAATGAATGATGACCCAGTTAATATGTATCTCCAATATTATTGGTATTTTAATTTTCACTTATGCATAATTACATCTGTTATCTGGAAAATATAAGATAGTCTGACAAACTATCCTCTAGAATCTGGTGGGGAAGGATCATTTCCCTCTTACTCCCCATGTGGCTGTGCCCCATGCATAAATAGAAAAGTAATAGAGTCTGAAAAGACGTATGGGTTGGGCAGGACAAAATTGAGATTGGGGAAAGTTTTCACTCTCACCACATTTACCTTTTCTGTACAGCATTTCATTTTACATTCCATCCTCCCGGTACTATCTCGTTATTTCAGACATTTTTTTGCCTTTCACTTTTTCCCTACTGCTGCTTCCTTGCCTAAATAAGAGAGGTTAAATTTTACTGAATCCTACTTTATGTTAACTGTGCTTACATTTTAAACCATGTTTATTGTAAAATAAAACACAGATACAGAAAATCACCCAAATCAAATGTATGGCTTAATGAATTATTATAGGGTAAGCATCACCCAGGACAAGAAATAGAACTTTCTCAGCTACCCAAGAAGCCCCTTCTATTTGCACCATCCCAATTATAGTCCTTTTCTCCTGCCATTATCCTGACTTTTAAAGTAGTGACTTCTTTGCACTTTTCTTTTTATGGTTTTGTCACTAAATATGTATCATTAGACACTAGAATTTAGTTTACAGTTTTGAAAATTTGACATGATTTTAAGTCTTCAAAACATCTTTGTTCCTCTTCCACCCGTTTCATTTCATTACACTATATCTGTTAAAAAACCTGGGAAATTTGGTCTATAGAATTTCCCACTGTCTGGATTTCGATGATGCTATCCTTGTGGTATAGTTCAATATGTTTCTTTGTCATGGATATTTTTTGCCCATTGTCTACTAAATCCAGAGGGTAGATCTGACTTAGGCTTGATTCTTTTGACAAATCTGTACATTGTATTTGGTATGATTATAGGAAGTATAAGCCTAGTTTTCTCTCTTTTTGTGATTTTAACCATCATTGATGTTGAATGCCTATTTAAATCATCATTGGCATTTGAATGCAGTTTTCTAATTCTACCATTTCTTTTTTTTCATTTATTAGAATATTTTTATAAAGAAACACTTCCCTTATCACCCATTTAATTAACTAATTCTATAGTTCATATAGGAAAAGCTAGGTAAATGTTACTTCTGTCCCTTTATTTACACTAGTAAATAAGGTAATGAGTTTTTTCTCTATCATCATTGGAAGGTGACCAATTTTTAAAATATTATTATGAATTTGAATGTAGTTGATAGATTTCAACTCATAGCAACTTGTATCATTGTTAAAGCTCACATTTTATGTGATTAACCCTATTTAATCTTTATGTTACTACTCATTATTATCTGGCTAGGGATGGCCTTTTCAATAACTGAGTCTTTTTTGTTGATAGATTTAATTCTTTCATCTTCTATTCCTCCTACAGAATGTAAGCAATTTTATGTAATATAAGTGTTGCAATAAAAGAAACATATGTTTATTGTGAAAAACTATTTAAAAATTAAAAGAAGGATGCCTGGGTGGGCTCAGTTGGTTGAGCATTCAACTCTTGGTTTTGGCTCAGGTTGTGATATCATGGGTTGTGAGATGGAGTCTGGAGTTAGACTCCATGTTCAGTGAGGAGTCTGCTTAAAAATTCTTTCCCTCTGCCCCTCCCCCCCACTTGTGCACGTGCTCTCTCTCTCTCAAATAAATAAATAAATCTTTAAGAAAATTAAAAGAAAATAAAATCAACTTATAACTCACCACTCAAAACTAGCCACTGTCACATTTTGCTCAATAATCTTCCAGAATTTTCTATGCATAATATATAGATTTGAAATCTTACCCTTTGTTCTATTTTATGATATATATAATTAATGTATTTTCATGTGAATAAATACAGACTACGTCATTACTTTTAATGTATGGATATAAGTTAATGGACATTTAGTTTCTATTTTTCCATCAAAAATAATGCTACTGAATAGTCACTGAATATGATGCTATAAGAAATAATTGCTTTTGTATTAGAGATGCTGGACATTTCCTGCCCCAACCATATATCTTTAGAAATTTCTGATGAAACCACAGATAAAAGGCTGGGATCCATGATCTATAAAGAACTTCTCAAACACAGTACATGAGAAACAAATAATAATAAAAAAATAGGCAGAAGATATGAACAGACACTTTTCCAATGAAGACATACAAATGACTAACAGACACATGAAAAAATGTTCAAAATCATTAGCCATCAGGGAAATTCAAATCAAAACCACACTGAGGGGCGCCTGGGTGGCACAGCGGTTAAGGGTCTGCCTTCGGCTCAGGGCGTGATCCCAGCGTTATGGGATCGAGCCCCACATCAGGCTCTTCCACTATGAGCCTGCTTCTTCCTCTCCCACTCCCCCTGTTTGTGTTCCCTCTCTCGCTGGCTGTCTCTATTGCTGTCAAATAAATAAATAAAATCTTAAAAAAAATAAAAAAAAACACAAAACCACACTGAGATATCACCTTGCGCCAGTTAGAATGGCAAAAATTGACAAGGCAAGAAACAACAAATGTTGGAGAGGATGTGGAGAAAGGGGAACCCTCTTACACTGTTGGTGGGAATGCAAGTTGGTACAGGCACGTTGGAAAACAGTGTGGCTGTCCCTCAAAAAGTTAAAAATAGAGCTACTCTATGATCCAGCAATTGCCTTACTGGGTATTTACCCCAAAGATACAGATGTAGTGAAGAGAAAGGCCATATGCGTCCCAATGTTCATAGCAGCATTGTCCACAATAGCTAAACTGTGGAAGGAGCCGAGATTCCCTTCAACAGATGAATGGATAAAGAAGATGTGGTCCATATATACAATGGGATATTACTCAGCCATCAGAAAGAACGATTACCCAACATTTGCAGCAACATGGATGGGACTGGAGGAGATTATGCTAAGCGAAATAAGTCAAGCAGAGAAAAACAATTATCATATGGATTCACTCATGTATGGAACATAAGGAATAGCAGGGAGATTGGTAGGAGAAGGAAGGGAAGAATGAAGGGGGGATAAACAGAAGGGGGAATGAACCACCAGAGACTATGGACTCTGGGAAACAAACTGAGGGTTTCAGAGGGGAGGGGGATGGGGGATTGGGCTAGGCCAGTGATGGGTATTAAGGAGGGCACGTATTGCATGGAGCACTGGGTGTTATACACAAACAATGAGTCATGGAACACTATATCAAAAACTAATGATGTACTGCATGGTGACTAACATAACATAATAAAAAATCTAAAAAAAAGAAATTTCTGAATAGGCATGGAAACAGGACATTATATACCCCTCCCCCCGCAACTGGGGTATTAACAAGGGTTTTATAAGGCAGCTTAACCCAAAGTGATGAGATGAGTAGTAGCAATCGGATTTCTTGCTTAACAATTAGGAACTGTGAAGTAATAAACTGTGCTAGTCACTGATAATTTAAGTTGGGGGCTGTAGTATCCATATTTGACCATGTGCAACTTAAAGTTTACAAAGAAATAACAAGTCTATTGAAAGAGGAAAAAAAAATACAGCAGACATACAGAGCACCTGCTATGTGCCACTCACTGTTCTAGCTGCTTGGGATACATCAGTGAATAAAACAGTGATCTCTGTTTTCACGGAACATACATTCTAGAGATGAGAGACGATAAGCAACTGATAATTTAAGCGAACAGGATAGCATATTAGAGTCATATGGAAATAAGGAAAAGGAGGGCAGAATAGGGGGGCATGGAACACAGGTTGTAGGGGTGGATGATGTGTCTTTTATGAAACAAATGGAGAAACTCATTGCCCTGGTTCTGGTAACTCTCCAGCTAGTAACTCTAGTTTGCATGAATCCTGTCCAGCTATACTCATTTATAGTGCTTGGCTTTTGTGACTTTTAGGTATCCTTCAGTAAATCTTCTTTTTTAATTTTAACTATCTTTAATTGTTTCTGTTCTTTTCAACTTTGATGAAAACATTCTTATGTACTAATTTTTGGACACTTATCCAATTATTTTTCTAGGATAATTTCCTGTAAGTGGATTACTGGATTAATGAGAATTCATATTCAAATTTTCAGGTATCTTTTGGCTGAATTTATGTTTTACCTTCCCAGCTTCTGGTAATACTGAGGGGGATGATAAATATCCATGTGGCATATTGCCAAATATATAGTATGTTAGACAGGGTCTAATCAGGAGCCAGAAACCACACCAGTCATTTGAGTAGGGGAATTTAATAAAAAGAATTTTTTATGAGATAAAATGTGGGTAACTATTAAAAGAGATAAAATAGAACACCAAAATCTATAGAGGTAGCATCTCTAGAGAGTGGCTACTATCCTGAGAGCTGAGGGGAAAGTCAACAAGGGAAGAACTGAGGGGTAGGTCCTGCAGGGCTGCGATTTAGAGCTTTAAGGAGAGGGTGTGGTTGCCACTGGACTGTGCTATTCACTACTATGGTGATGAAGGAGCTTGCCTTGAAAACTGAGAGCCATCATTCTTGAAAACTGAGAGTTGTCACTCTGATGGTGGTCTTTGCTGATGGGCACCTACTCCTGAACTGCCAGGAAAAACACTAGCTGCTGGGAACCCTGCAGGGATCTTCTTCCACCTGCAGCTTGGCAGTGTCCCTCCAGGACTCTGGAATGGCTGTACCTAACCGTGAGCCAACTAGCAAAATAGAAGTCTGGTCTGCACAGGGAAAACAAAGTGGGTTTGAAGTTGGGAAGCAATACATTGATACCTGCAAATGTGGTCAGTGTGTTCTGACTATGATTTAAATCCATTAACAGAATAGTTTTGATATAATAGAAGATAAGGCAAAAAAATCCTTTTGCTTTTCTCTATACAAAATACGGTGTTTGGGTACAATCCTATTTGATCTGAAGCTATTTTGAGCCAGAGAAAAGTTTCAAGTATTAAAAAATTCTATCTTTGGGCTATAATTCTGTATCACTATCTGGCAAAGTGATGGAATGGTTTGTTTCATCATTCAGTTTTACCACCCGAGTGAAAACCAGATAGTGCTTGAGTCCAGAGAGAATTTTATTGATTTAAGTTTAATACTGTGTATTAATCTTGCTGTGAACAGCCTTTCCTACTCATCAGATTCCCTATAGACTGCTTACAATTATTTTCCATGTATAACCTGCAAGCCTTTTCAAATGCATTTGTCTCATGGGAATCCAAAAGCTCTAGAAGCATTGTAGTGTGTATTTCAGTGGTTGCAATTTCAAGGTGCAGCAACACCTGGTGAGACCATCACAATTCATCTGCTGTCTCTTAGGGATGTAGTAAATTGTCCAATGAATTAGATATTTTTTCCATATTTATTTCTCTTTTTCCCTCCACATTGCAACTGCTCAACAAATTATAATAATATAAAGAAAGAAAATTATTCCAAAATGGTATTTGACTACAAATGCTATTTATATAGAATAGTAATCACTGCTGATTTTTTTAATGAGTAAAAGCCTTCCTCTTATTAGCATCTTACATTATACAGTCTGAATTCAAACTCCCATCCTGTCTCACTTATACTATTAGGTTAGCCTACTAAATTGTTGTCAGTACTCTATTCTTATGTGCCCCAAATCTGCCTTCCATACTTCATCTCAGGTCTTTCCAAAAGACCTGATCTTGTTCCATATCAGCTCTTCTCCAGGATTTAAAAACTCCCAGTTGCTCCCCTGTGACTAAGTTCTTTTGTGAGGAGACCATAATCCCCAACTGCTCACACCCTTATATTCTGCACCTCAGTTGCCTGACCCACTGGCCATTTTGTATAAGTGATACTATTTTGTGCCTACTGGATTTCTACTCGTCCTCCAGACCCAGACTAAAGTTTGCCATAAAGATGCTTTGGAAAGAGTTCCTTAGTCTCTGCCACCAGTGTTTTATTGCAGTACTCAGAAAGTTCAAATATTTGAGCACTTACTGTGTGCAACAGTAGAGAATAGAGAGTGAAGAGGTAAAAAGATGGGTGATTTTAGGGAGGATGACTAGCTTCTCTGAAGTAATGTTGAGCAGAGAGGTGAATGAACAGATGGACTGAACCAAGTGGTTGTCTGGGAGAAGAGCATTTCAGGCATAGGGTATAGAAAGTGCAAAGACCCTGAGGTAGGAAAGTGCTTTGGTATAGAAGGAATAACATGGAGAATGTTTGGCAGAAGAGGGAGCAAGGGGGAGTAGTTAAAGACAAGGTTGGATACTGACGTGGGTTGAAGGCAGATCACATAAGACCTTGTAGGCCATGGAAAAGATTTTGGGTTTTATTCTGAGTGTGATTGGATATGAAATATTGGTAAGAGGTTATAGGGTTAAGTCTTTCTCCCCCATTTGCTTTCATGGTAAAAAAAAAAAACTAATTCTTTAGAACACAGAAACATGACATTTTTCAGTTAAAATCCTTTTCATTTTTGCAGCAAAACCTGATGGGCAACAGTGGGTTAACCTGCTTTTTTGCCTTTTGTGTGTAGGAGATATATTTAGGTGAAAGGAAATGATGATTCTTGGAAAAATCAATTTCTTCTTATCAAATCTCTGAAAATGAAAAAGGCTCACAATTTTTGCAATTCCTTGGAAAATAGCCTGTATTCAGTAGTAGTTTTTGATCATGTATTAACCCATATTGATCAAATCAAAGTGTTGCAATGGCTCATTGTTTTTGTTTTGTTTATCACTTTATGTCTGAATACATAGGCTATATTTGTGATTTAAATTACTCTTTAAAAATTCATGGTAAAACCTTGACAGAAGCAACAAAAATAGAAACAGAAGTATATAATTGTTTTCACTATGGAAAGGACTTTTTAAAAAGAGAAAAGATCTTTATTGTTTTATAGAATGAATTAATGTGCAATTTGCATTACTTTTGCAACTTAACAGGAATTCTAAAAATAATATAAGATATAATGTATCTGGAATTTTAACTGACTTTAAAAAATCAAAATAATATTTTAAAATCATGAACAGCCTTATGATTAAAATCAAAGCGTACGTTAGAAATTCTGTGTGAAAGTCAGGGATATGGAAATCTCAGTACTGCTATAGTGTGTCCAATAAAGTTGATATGGTTATGTCATTCACTTTATATTATGTGGCCTATTACAGTTTTGATATGAATTTTAGAAGTCCAGTACCAAAACTGAAACTGGAGTCTACCTCTAAAGAGCTATACTTATTTCTTTTTAATAACTGAGGATTTTGGGGTGCCTGGGTGGCACAGTCGATAAGCGTCTGCCTTCGGCTCAGGGTGTGATCCCAGCGTTCTGGGATCGAGCCCCACATCAGGCTCCTTCCTAGGAGTCTGCTTCTCCCTCTCCCACTCCCCCTGCTTGTGTTCCCTCTCTCGCTGGCTGTCTCTGTCAAATAAATAAATAAAATCTTTTAAAAAAAAAGTAACTGAGGATTTTACATGACTTAACATCTAAACCTACCACACAAATAGGTCAATAAAAAATTTAGTTTCGACAACATTAGAATAACAACAAAAAAGTTCAACCAAATAAAACTGTACCAAAGAGATTTAAAGTGCATTAGAATCCAATGGGGAAAATGGGTGAAGGGAAGTGGGAGGTACAGGCTTGGAATGAGTGTCATAGGAAAGAAAGGCATGGCAGAAGGAATATAGTCAATGCTATTTTAATAGTGTTGTATGTGGACAGATGGTACACTTGTGAGTATAGCATGATAGATAAACTTGTGGGACTACTACGTTGTACACTGAAAACTAACATTGTGTGTCAACTATACTCAAGTTAAAAAAAAACTTTTTAAATGTATTAAAAGGAAAAAAGTAAGCTTCCAATTTGTCATAAAGTATAAAGCAACTATGTTTTACAAAAAAAACTTCCATGAATAAAGCTAATAATGATGATGATAATAATAACTGAAGGGGAAAAAAAGAATCCAGTGGGAGCACGGATTTTAATGCATGCTCATGTTTCTACTGCCCCAAATCTTATACTCAGTACAAGGAGGTGGTGGTGATGAAATGGGTCTCCTGATATGTTTAAAAGCAATCACACCAGAGAAGGAGAGACAGGCATGAACCAGCATGAAACTTTCTCTGAAAATATTTTAAAGAGTTGCCCTCCCCTACACTTATTATATATTAGATGTAGGTTATTCATTTTGAATACTTGATGTTTTGTCAAAAAATAGAATATTTCTGTTCTTTTGAAGTCTCATATTTAAGGTTTCCATACTTCCCAGAATTTCACTAGAGTTCCAGAAGGTATTAAACATAAAACTAGATTTTTAAAATTTTATTTCTTTATGATGTTCAATTCGCCAATATATAGTACATCATTAGGTTTTGATGTAGTGTTCAACGATTCATTTAAAACTAGATTGTTAAAAAACTTGCAATAGTATTCCATTCATNTGAATTAGTATTCCATTCATGTTCAAGTTAGACAAAAGCCCATATGATCCAACAAGCACCATTTCATTGACAATTCTTTCTGACATTCTTTTGGGGTGTGTGTGTGNAATAGTATTCCATTCATGTTCAAGTTAGACAAAGCCCATATGATCCAACAAGCACCATTTCATTGACAATTCTTTCTGACATTCTTTTGGGGTGTGTGTGTGTGTTTGTGTGTGCGTGTGTGTGTTTTCAAACAACCAAAGAACTTAATATTGAAGAAATCAGAATGATTTGTGACTTAGCCCATACACTCAGAATGATAACTTTTGAATAAAGCATACTGCAGTGAATTTGGTCAGAGAGAATGACTAACAGAGGGAAAAAAAACCCATGTTCAGTCTGCTTTGATGTGGCCCAGCTACCTGGTCAGGCTGTGTGTAAGATTCCCAGGAGTTCCAGATCCTTCTTAACCAGCTGTCTAAATACTCAGAGAAAAATTAGCCTGCCTGAATGCTTTTGTTGTGATGTGTTCTCATCCTTCTGTGCCACACTTTGTTCTGGCCTCAAAGTACTTGGGATAGTTTCAGGAAGATCGTGGAGACAGAAAACACTTTGCTGGGAAGGTGGCATTGGGGGAGGAGGTGGTAGATAGGTTCTGTCTGGTAATTTTGTATCCAAGGGGCATATTGTTACTATGTATTACTATGTTTAATCCCCAATTCCCATGATTGGTAGTCAAGGAAGTCAGGACAAAAGATTCAGAAAACTTAAAATTATGTGCAAACAAGTGGTCTTGCAAAGGGTAGTAAAAGTCAGGATCTGTAGAAACCAGGAATGGGAAATTCTTAAAAAAAGAAATTACAATACTCTTGTAAGAGAACTAGTAAGAAGATGCAGGAATGGGGTTAATTAAAGAAAGGGAGATAGAAATACTGAGAAAGAAATCGGGTAGAATGAACAAACATCCAATTTTCTTTACATTGAGTAAAGCTTCCACAGCCATTTTTCACAGTTCGTGACAGAAAAATTTGTCTGTGATACTAGAGTCCCTAACAACAGGAAATGTTCAGACTTTCTGATTTTGCATTTTCTGAACATGGATGGTTCCTTTCACATGGCTTGCCCCTTTAGAGATGTTCTTGTAACCGCATTTCTCCTGCTAATCAACCCGGCAGGCCTTGGAGGTTATTAACACTGGCCTACTTTCAAAGTCCTGAGCTGAAGCCCCAGGGTATTTAGTTGTACAGAGAAACCCAGACAGAGGAAATGGCAGCATTTCTATGTCTTTATGGGGAAGAAATCATCCCTGTTAATTAAACGAAGAGTTTGAAAGGTGCTTGGAGAATTGTTTGTAGCTCTCATGTGGAAAAAGTTTTCTTTGTCTTGTCTTTGGAAGTAGAGACTCCAGTTCAAGTTTTTCCTTTGTGAGTTAGAATCTGAACTTTTTTCACTAAGGAAAATTAATTCTTTACAATTAAATCTCTAAGTATAAATAAAAATCATAGATCTCAAATGTAGATTTGGATTATATACCGCTCTACTCTTTTAATTAGAGCTCTAAGAAAATGGTTTAGAGATCGAAAGCAGTGACATATGTCATAGTCAAAAGGCCAATTTTTAACTGGATTTTTTACTGTCATTTGTGTGATCTCTCCTTGATTACCTGCTATAAATTCTGGGGGTTGAGAATGGTGTCTACAATTAGCTAGGGCACTAGACCCTGGGCCTACTACTCCTTTTTGGGCANAGACCCTGGGCCTACTACTCCTTTTTGGGCATTACCATTTTGCCCATCAAATAGAATGGAAGGGCACCTCTGGGATACCAAAGTAAGTCTTCCACTGTTTGCTAAACAATGGAAAGAGCTTGCATTTTGGAGCCAAAGCTGAGTTCGCATTTCTGCCTGCCCTCTTTCTAGTTGTGTGGACCCTAGGAAGGTTGCTTATTTCTTCAACTCTCATTAGAAATGTGAGAATTTTGTACACTGGTTGTGTTGTCTGAGACGCTGCCATGCACCTGGTAGGCGATTTTTAAATAATAGCTACTTTAGTATTTAGGCGTTGATTAATAAAATGTTGTCACTTTGAATCTTTTCTTAGGGTTGAAGTCATCTAGTGTTTATGTACATCTTCATTTTTGACTCAGGTACTTAAAGATTCAGGCATTTGGAAGAGATGGGTTTGCTAGATCTTCAAATTATTTGCATGCAAGTTTTCACAGAGTAGGCATTAAATTGCATTTTGAGCACTCATTATCTCCAAGATCATCTTCTCAAACCACTCCCTCTCCCCCGTACACTGCTTATCAGGGAGAACTGCATATGTTGCATTCTGATTTTTCTCTGCACTGTGGTAGCTATTGCACAACATGTTGCTGACTTCTCTTTCTTTATCCTCTGCCTCAGGACTCCATACAAACA
>NC_048237.1:21715443-21717386 GCF_002007445.2 Ailuropoda melanoleuca
GCACACTTGCCTTAGTAAAGAAGCACCTGCAGAGTGCAGAGGGCAGGGCTTGGGGTAAGTGGCTCAAGTGTCCACTGTTGTCATTGTGCTGCTCACTGCAGTCTGTGCCAAAGGGCGGGGCAGTAAAATGGCACCTGCCCTCTCCTCATTCCTGGAGAGGTGAATCTGCACCCACCACTATCCAGGAAGCTCTCAGAGAAGAGTGAAAAATCTCCCCTCATGTGTCCTAGGTGTCCCTCAGATACCTGCATTCACCCTGTCTGTGTCTGGATCATCTGCCCACCTGGCAGTGCAGTGCACATGTGTTTTACCTCAGGTGTCCTGGCTAATTTTCAAAACTCCAAACTTTAGGGACCTGGCATGTCATGGACCCACCCTGGTTCTTAGGGAGGGCCTTGCCACGCTGGGGCTGGTGTTGGTTTGTCCCAGAAGGGCACTTGCACCAATGTGCAGAAACTTGGAGTTTAGGGTAAAGTGCAGCAAAAAGTATGAGTCCAGGTTAGCCACCATTGGCAGGTGTCTCTGCCACTGTTCAAGGGGCAGGGGAGCACAGTGGTACCCACCGGCTCTTTTGTCCCCTGAGGGGCAGTACCACCTCTCCCAGATGCACTCCAAAAAGGGGGAAATGTCTATCCCAGTGCATCCCAGGGAATCCTCAGAAGGGGATCCTTCTCCACAGAAGCACTGCAGTGCCTGCTGAGTTCCACACCAGCCTTAGCATGGACTTCTAAAACTCCAGTCTTGAGGTCTGCTGCTTGTAAAAACTCAAGATAATCAGCTCCTCTTATTCTCCCAGTTAATGGCTTTGGGGAGGTGTTTTCTTTGTTCAATCCCCTGTATGATCTTCTCCCTCTCTCTCACTCTCCCTTGCCTCTCTCTGTGGTCAGGACTCCCTCCCCTCCATAGCACCAGCAATCCTTTTCTCCCCCAAATCATATCTCTGCATTTCTCCCCTTCCATGAAGTGTCCTCTTCTATTCCTCTAGTTGTGCAGTTTGTTCTGTCAGTTCTCAGATCTATTTCTTGGGTGTTCAGAATGATTTGATACTTATCTAGCAATGTTCAAGGGATGAGGTAAGCATTGGGTCCTCCTCCTACTTTGCCATCTTCTAAATTTCCATTTATTTTTAAATATAGCAGAAGTTGTGATTAAATTTCTTTAAAACTAAAATGAAATCATGGAAAATTTGTTCTATTATGCATTTTCTTAATAGGTTCTCAAAGTATCTCCTGTATCAAATGCATATTTTACATGTAAATCTAAAAAGCAGTCTCTCATGCTCCTAGTTATGCACCACTTCTCTGTCCAATATGTTGAATAATAGAATTAAACTGGTCATTAAAAGAATCACTATTGAATTTCAAATATAACTCTTTTAGAGCAGATTTTCTTAATCATGGATTCATGGATCCCTGGAAATTACTTGCAAAATTTTAGGTGTACAAGCATATGTTTTTTTCTGAAGAGAGAAACCATAGCAGTGTGCATCCAATTAACAAGTGTCTGTGACCATAACAAGATTGGGAACTTCTATATGAGGTGAAGAGATAAACCTGAAAAGAGTGAGCATATTCTAGATTTCCTTAGAATAAACTGTATTTTAAAAAAGATGAAAAAAATTCTAAGTCAGAAAGTAAGAAAAACTTTTGTAGGAGACAGTCGCATATTCCATAAAATAAATTGAATATACTCTAGAAAGTGCTTAGAGATAAGGAAAATTCAGGAATATTGTATTATTCATTCTTTCAGAGAACTATTGCCAGCACTAACCTGTGTTTTTATAGTCAACTCACTTTTATTTTGCCCTCTGTTTTTGTAAAGAGCTATCCTTTACTGGAAGAAATACCTTAGACTAGAAATTGAGAGGTTGGTTTTAACTTTTCCTCTTCCATTGCTTGATCATTTACTATTGGGAGAGCAGATTGTGATACTTATTTTTTTTT
>NC_048237.1:21717632-21719802 GCF_002007445.2 Ailuropoda melanoleuca
TTTTAATTTTTTAATTTTTTTTTATTTTTAAGATTTTATTTATTTATTTGACAGAGAGAGACAGCCAGCGAGAGAGGGAACACAGGCAGGGGGAGTNAATTTTTTAATTTTTTTTAATTTTTAAGATTTTATTTATTTATTTGACAGAGAGAGACAGCCAGTGAGAGAGGGAACACAGGCAGGGGGAGTGGGAGAGGAAGAAGCAGGCTCCCCGTGGAGGAGCCTGATGTGGGGGCTCGATCCCAGGATCCCGGGATCATGCCCTGAGCTGAAGGCAGATGCTTAACGACTGAGCCACCCAGGCACCCCTGTGTTACTTATTTTAAAAGTGGCCTATTAATTAAAAATAAATTTTGTTATTTGTCTGATTTTGAACAATCAAGAAAACCAGATGACTGACTTCTAGAAATGTTCTTTAAATTAGTCTCATTGATATCAAGTAATTATGAATTAAATTTACCTGTGCTTCAATATTTCTATCCATGAAACAAGTTTAAGCATATATTGCCATTTGGTTAATGGAAATGCTGAAAACATGGATACTATTTGTGGACATGTAAAACTCAGAAAATTGAAATATACTTTGTATTTACTAGAAAATTCAGGCTTAATCACCAGAAAATACAAAGTGTGTGGGCCACATATTTAATTATTTCCACACTTTCTTCATGCTTTATGCTAGTCCAGCACCTTGGATTTCAGACCTATACCTCTAAGCCCAAATAATCCAGTAATTTAATTTGGACAAAGGTGGATTGCCTTTTCATAGTGCCCATGTACTGGTGTCCATATTAAAATATGTATGGACACATTTTATTTTCAAATATCTGTCAAGATTGTGCTGTGAACAATGACCAAATAATAGGCTCTAGGCTTTCAAATATCACAAAATTCTTCAACAATACTCTATCTTTAAGAACACATGCATCCATAACTGACACCATATCATATCATTTCACCAGTGACTTTTGACTAATCAGCTAGGATATTCTCTATTTTAAAATACTTTATTACAATAAAATTTGCCTACAGTAACATGCATAGATTTTAAATGGATAATTCAATAATTTGTACACAC
The DNA here is from genome assembly GCF_002007445.2 of Ailuropoda melanoleuca. Classification (NCBI taxonomy): domain Eukaryota; kingdom Metazoa; phylum Chordata; class Mammalia; order Carnivora; family Ursidae; genus Ailuropoda; species Ailuropoda melanoleuca. The sequence continues at coordinate 21,718,711 of NC_048237.1, forward strand.
ATAAAGAAAATAACTTAATCTGAATATAGAATATTTCAATCTCTGCAGAAAATTTCCTGTACAACCACTTCCTAGGTGACTGCTGTTCTGATTTCTATCACTATATGTTAGTTTGAATTGGATACAAACTTTATGTAGATAAAGTTATATAATATGTACTGTTTTGTGTCTGGCTTCTTCCATATGCATATGTTTTTGAAATTTGTCCTGTTGCTTTTATCTGTAGTGTGTCCCTTATTTTTATTTCCAGTTTTTGGCTACTCTGAATAAAACCACTATTAACATTTTACACAAGTCTTTGTGTGGGTATATATTTTCATTTTTCCTGAGTAAATACCCAGGAGCAGAAATGTTCAATTATATAGTACGTATATGTTTAAATTTATTTAGAAACTGCCAGGCAGTTTTCCAAAGTAGTTGCACCATTTTATATTCCAATAGCAATGGGAATTCCAGTGACTGCATAGCCTCACCAACATTTGAATTTGTTAGTCTTTTTAATTTTAGTTACTTTAGTGAGTGTGAAATAGTATTATTACTAGGTTTAATTAGCAATTTTTTGATGACTAACGATGCTGAATACTTTTTAATATGCTTTTTTACTTCCTTTTTGGGGTAGCAATTTTCCCCATTTAAAAAAATTGGGCTGCCTTTTATTATTAATTTGTAGCAGTTTAAAAAATATATTTTGGGTATTTTGTGGTGTGTGTATGTGTGTAGCTTGACTTGCCTTTTTTTAGAACGTATTTTTAGAGGCAGACATTTTCAAGTTTGATAAAGTCCGATTTATCATTTTATTTCTTTTATGGCTAGTGTTTTTTTGTGTACTCTCTGAGTCATGCCTCCCTCAAGGTTGTGAGTATATTCTCCCATGCTTTCTTATAGATTTACAATTTTAGCTTTTATCTTTAGGAATATGATCTGTCTTAAATTAAGCTTTATTGGGGCGCCTGGGTGGCACAGCGGTTAAGCGTCTGCCTTCGGCTCAGGGCGTGATCCCGGCGTTATGGTTTCGAGCCCCACATCAGGCCCCTCTGCTGTGAGCCTGCTTCTTCCTCCCCCACTCCCCCTGCTTGTGTTCCCTCTCTCGCT
>NC_048237.1:21720070-21729309 GCF_002007445.2 Ailuropoda melanoleuca
TAAAAAAGATGAAAAAAATTCTAAGTCAGAAAGTAAGAAAAACTTTTGTAGGAGACAGTCGCATATTCCATAAAATAAATTGAATATACTCTAGAAAGTGCTTAGAGATAAGGAAAATTCAGGAATATTGTATTATTCATTCTTTCAGAGAACTATTGCCAGCACTAACCTGTGTTTTTATAGTCAACTCACTTTTATTTTGCCCTCTGTTTTTGTAAAGAGCTATCCTTTACTGGAAGAAATACCTTAGACTAGAAATTGAGAGGTTGGTTTTAACTTTTCCTCTTCCATTGCTTGATCATTTACTATTGGGAGAGCAGATTGTGATACTTATTTTTTTTTAATTTTTTAATTTTTTTTAATTTTTAAGATTTTATTTATTTATTTGACAGAGAGAGACAGCCAGTGAGAGAGGGAACACAGGCAGGGGGAGTGGGAGAGGAAGAAGCAGGCTCCCCGTGGAGGAGCCTGATGTGGGGCTCGATCCCAGGATCCCGGGATCATGCCCTGAGCTGAAGGCAGATGCTTAACGACTGAGCCACCCAGGCACCCCTGTGATACTTATTTTAAAAGTGGCCTATTAATTAAAAATAAATTTTGTTATTTGTCTGATTTTGAACAATCAAGAAAACCAGGTGACTGACTTCTAGAAATGTTCTTTAAATTAGTCTCATTGATATCAAGTAATTATGAATTAAATTTACCTGTGCTTCAATATTTCTATCCATGAAACAAGTTTAAGCATATATTGCCATTTGGTTAATGGAAATGCTGAAAACATGGATACTATTTGTGGACATGTAAAACTCAGAAAATTGAAATATACTTTGTATTTACTAGAAAATTCAGGCTTAATCACCAGAAAATACAAAGTGTGTGGGCCACATATTTAATTATTTCCACACTTTCTTCATGCTTTATGCTAGTCCAGCACCTTGGATTTCAGACCTATACCTCTAAGCCCAAATAATCCAGTAATTTAATTTGGACAAAGGTGGATTGCCTTTTCATAGTGCCCATGTACTGGTGTCCATATTAAAATATGTATGGACACATTTTATTTTCAAATATCTGTCAAGATTGTGCTGTGAACAATGACCAAATAATAGGCTCTAGGCTTTCAAATATCACAAAATTCTTCAACAATACTCTATCTTTAAGAACACATGCATCCATAACTGACACCATATCATATCATTTCACCAGTGACTTTTGACTAATCAGCTAGGATATTCTCTATTTTAAAATACTTTATTACAATAAAATTTGCCTACAGTAACATGCATAGATTTTAAATGGATAATTCAATAATTTGTACACACATAAAGAAAATAACTTAATCTGAATATAGAATATTTCAATCTCTGCAGAAAATTTCCTGTACAACCACTTCCTAGGTGACTGCTGTTCTGATTTCTATCACTATATGTTAGTTTGAATTGGATACAAACTTTATGTAGATAAAGTTATATAATATGTACTGTTTTGTGTCTGGCTTCTTCCATATGCATATGTTTTTGAAATTTGTCCTGTTGCTTTTATCTGTAGTGTGTCCCTTATTTTTATTTCCAGTTTTTGGCTACTCTGAATAAAACCACTATTAACATTTTACACAAGTCTTTGTGTGGGTATATATTTTCATTTTTCCTGAGTAAATACCCAGGAGCAGAAATGTTCAATTATANCTGGCCCCTACCAGATCTTATCCCTTACTACTCTCTTCTTTGTTCACCATAATCTAGCAACATTGCCTCCTTACTATTCTCCATATATACCAGGCACACTCTTAACTTAAAACCTTTGCAGGGGCGCCTGGGTGGCACAGCGGTTAAGCGTCTGCCTTCGGCTCAGGGCGTGATCCCGGCGTTATGGTTTCGAGCCCCACATCAGGCCCCTCTGCTGTGAGCCTGCTTCTTCCTCCCCCACTCCCCCTGCTTGTGTTCCCTCTCTCGCTAGCTGTCTCTCTATCAAATAAATAAATAAAATTAAGCTTTATTATTTTTTTTAAAGATTTTATTTATTTATTTGACAGAGATAGAGACAGCCAGCGAGAGAGGGAACACAAGCAGGGGGAGTGGGGGAGGAAGAAGCAGGCTCACAGCAGAGGGGCCTGATGTGGGGCTCGAAACCATAACGCCGGGATCACGCCCTGAGCCGAAGGCAGACGCTTAACCGCTGTGCCACCCAGGCGCCCCTGCAAAGGTTTTAAGTTAAGAGTGTGCCTGGTATATATGGAGAATAGTAAGGAGGCAATGTTGCTAGATTATGGTGAACAAAGAAGAGAGTAGTAAGGGATAAGATCTGGTAGGGGCCAGGTCACAGAAGCCTATTTGGGCCATTTTAAGGACTTCTTTTTTTTTTATTCCAAGTAAAATGGCTTTTATGCAAAAAAGTGTCACAATTTGACTTTCATTTTAGAAGTATCATTGCAGACGTGTTGATAAACTATTGGAGGACATGAGTCAAACAGAAAGGTATGCTGGAGGCTATTGCAGCAATACATCTAAGAACTTAATTTGGCTTGGACTGGGATGATTGAGTAGAGGTCATGGGAAATAATTAGATTCCAAATATATTTTGGATATACTGTCAACAAAATTTGCTTATTGATTGTATATGAGGTATGAACAAAGATGATTCAAGAATGATGTGAAGTTTGTTAGCCTTAGCAACTGGAAAGACAAAATTAGCATCCAGGGTAATGGGGAAGGGTGTATTTCTTTTGGAAGGAGGTGAGGAAGACCAGATAGCCTCATTTGAAAATGGTAAGTTTGAAATGATGATTACATATTATGTAGGCATTTGGATATGTGAATCTAGAATTTGGCAGAAAGGTCTGGACTGGAGATATAAACTTGGATGTTTTAAGCATTGGATACAATTTAAGGCATTGGATATAATGTCCCCCCTGCTGAGGGGGCTGAGGATGAGTTATTAGGGCACTTCAAATTTAAGAGATCTGAGAGAAGAGGTAAAACTAGCAGAGAAAACTGAAAAGGAGTGATGGGAGAGGTAGGAAGAAAACCAAAAGAGGAGATATCCTGGAAACCAGGTAAAGAAAAACCATCAAAAAGGAGGGAGAGGGCAGCTCTGTAAGCTGCTCCTGGGGTTGAGTAAAATATACCAGTGGCTTTAGCAACATGGAGGCCATGTGCATTTTGGGCAAGAGCAGTTTTTGATGCACTGTGTGGGGGGGGGGGGGGGGGGTGGGAAATCTGATGAGGGGAGTTTTGCTGGAAAGGTAAATTAAGGAATAAGACAGTGCCTGGTAGGAAAGTGTAGTCAGTAAGATTTTATTTTTTCTCTTATGGTAGGAAAAACTAGAAATCTCAAAGATCTGTAACTGTTATTTATATTTATTTATTATTTGATCATGCCTTCTTCATCCCCAAAAGTTTTTGAGGTGGATTACAAAGAACAAAGCAAAACAAAACAAAAACGGTAAAACAAGATAAAAAGAGAGGCATTCAGTAATTTCACCCCTTTATAAAGCCTTGAAATTTATGCCCCCTAGGAAATAAAATAGGCAACATCTTGTATTTTAAAAGAGAAACAAGTATAGTTATTATATGTCTGTATTTTGTTTTTGTTTTTGTTTTACTGTGAGACATATACCCCATGGAGCCCTATGCCCAATTTGTGAATAATTTCTTTTTGTTATTGACACTAGAAGTACATAACTTTGGTATCTATTTTGCCTCGCTGATCCCAAAATCTGATTTAAAGTTATAGCTCCTGTTGCAGTTAAAACAGCATAATTATATGTTGGTTAAATTGCTTTTTCATTTTATTTATTTATTTATTTATTATTTATTTATTTATTTATTATTTTTTGTTTATTATATTCAGTTACCACTGTATGGTACATCATTCGTTTTTGATGTAGTGTTCAACGATTCATTAGTTGCATTTAACATCCAGCGCTCATCACAACATGTGCCCCCCTTAACACCCATCATCCCTACCCCCCCTCCGAAACCCTCAGTTTGTTTCCTGGAGTCCATAGACCCTCATGGTTTATCTCCCTCTCTGATTTCTCCCCCTTCAGAATTCCCCTATGGTCCTCTGTGCTATTCCTTATGTTCCACATATGAGTGAAACCATAGGATAATTGTCTTTCTCTGCTTGACTTACTTCACTTAGCATAATCCCTTCCATTTCCATCCATGTCAATGTAAATGGTGGGTATTCATCCTTTCTGATGGCTGAATAATATTCCATTGTATATATGTACCACATCTTCTTTATTTATTCATCTGTTGAAGGGCATCTTGGCTCTTTCCACAGTTTGGCTGTTGTGGATATTGCTGCTATGAACACTGGTGTGCATGTGCTCCTTCTTTTCACTACATCTGTATCTTTGGGGTAAAAACCTAGTAGTTCAATTGCTGGGTCATAGGGTAGCTCTATTTTTAACATCTTGAGGAACCTCCATACTGTATTCCAGAGTGGCTGTACCAGCTTGCATTCCCACCAACAGTGTAAGGGGGGCCCCCTTTCCCCACATCCTCACCAATATCTGTTGTTTCCTGTGTTTTTAATTTTAGCCATTCTGGCAAGTGTGAGATGTTATCTCATCATGGTTTTGATTTGTATTTCCTTGATGATGAGTGACATTGGGTATCTTTTCATTTGTCTGTTAGCCACCTGGATGTCTTCTTTGGAAAAATATCTATTCATGTCTTCTGAGCATTTCTTTAAAGGCAAGTCTAGTGGTGATGAACTCCCTCAGCTTTTGTTTGTTTAGAAAAGTTTTTATCTCTCCATTTCATTTTTTGACTTTTGACAATTTAATTATAATGTGTTTTGGTGTAGTCCTTTTTGGGTTCAATCCATTTGGGGTATTTTGGGCCTCATGGATTTGGATGTCCATATATCTTCCCAGGTTTGGGAAGTTTTCAGCCATGATTGCTTGTATGCTTGTACTGCTTTAAATATATTTCCTGTCCCATTTCCTTTCTCTTTTCTTGATGGAATTCCCACAATGAGGATATTATTTCTTTGATTGTGTTTGATAAACTCTGGAGATTTCCTTTACTGTTTGTCATTCTTTTTTTTTTTTTTCCTTTTTGTTCCTCTGACTGGATAATCTCAGTAGTCCTGTCCTCTAGGTCACTGATTCTGTCTTCTGCATGGTAGAGTCTGCTTTTGAACGTCTTTATTGAATGCTTCAGTTCAGTCATGGTACTTTTCAGCTCTAGGATTTTTTTTTAATGTTTTCTATTTCTTTGTTGAACTTCTCATTTTGTTCATGAATTGTTTCAATAGTTTTGTTTAGTTGTTTGTGTGTTCTTATAGTTTACTGAACATTTTTTTTCTTTTGTGTTTCATTTAGCTGTTGTTTATTGTACTCTATAAGTCCTGCAAAAGTGTTCTTTAGACTGAATAACTAGAGAACATTTCCAATCATAAAATACCTATAGGGTCTATAGTCCCTAGGACAGTCTGTGCTTTTATGTTTTAACAAGTGTTGAGATACTGGGTTCTAGAAGCAGAAGTTCAAGCTTTACCACTTACTAACTATATAGCTTTATAGACTTGATCAGTCTTCAGTTGCCTCAATTTGTAAAAGGGGTATGATAACAATGTGTTTTTTCCTATTTCACTGAAATGTTCAGTGGATCAAGTAAGATATTTCTGTGAAAGTGATTTATAAACTGTGATGTTCCATAATTATTAACCGTTGCTGCAGACCATTTTCTCCTCTTTTTCAGCTGCATAAATTCTCATCCCACTGATGTAACAACTGCCATCTATTTTTTTGTTTTTCTTTTTGTTTTTATTAATTTTTTATTTTAATTCCAGTATAGTTAACATACAGTGTTATATTAGTTTTGGGTATACAATATAGTGATTCAACAATTGTATACAGTACTCATTGCTCATCATGATATGTGTACTTTAATCCCCATCACCTATTTCATCTATTCCCCCACCTACTTCTCTGGTAACCATCCATTTGTTCTCTATAGTTTAAAGTCTCTTTCTTGGTTTCTCTCTCTCTCTCTCTCTCTCTCTCTCTGTTTTCCTTTAGTTCACTAAACTTTTTAAAAAGGATTATTCTGAATTCTTTTTCTAGCAAGTTGTAGGCCTCCATTCTTTAAGTTCAGTTATTAGAGTTTTATTAGTTTCCTTTGGTAGTACCATGTTTACCTGATTTTTCATGATCCTTTATTCTTTATGTTGGTATCTATGGATTTCAGTAAACATTTTCCTCTTCCAGACTTCACAGGTCTGCTTTGGTAAAGACAATTCTCTACCAATAAGCTCAATTTTGATTACTGGATGTATCTGCTGGCAACATTCTTGGTCAAGTGGGATTTGCTAACAGGGTCTATTTTGGGGCAAAACCACTGCCTGAACTCTGAGGTTGGAGGGGTGCCACTGGATGAGAACAGTTGGATAGAACTGCTGCCTTGGTTTTTTGCCCAAGCAAGCCTGTAAGATGGGCTTTGTGGTTTTCTGGGTTCTCTGGTCAGGCTTCCTAGACTACTGCAGTTGGGTACTATACTCGGCAGTGGATGGGGCTATGAATTAGTTTCCTTGCCTGGGTGGAGTGGAAGAACTGGCTTGGCTCTTTGTGGTCTTGACTTAGGCTGAACTACACTCCAAGGTCTCTGGCAGAACAGTGCCACTGGCTTTGCTCTGTGAATGATCAGCTCTGCCTGCCATACTCTCTGCTTGAGTATTGCTGGGCTATGCACTGTCTAGATATTCCCACCAGGCTTTCTGGTCAGGTAGGGCTGGGAGCTTTACTCGGCACTGGACTGGGTTATGACTCTGCCTCTCTGCCTGGGCAGGGGTTTGTGGGGAGGTAGATGAGGCTCCAGGGACAATGAAGTTCTTTGTTTGGGGACCTGAATCAGGCAGCCCTGCGCCCTGATGAATTCCCCAGTCAGGCTGTGCCACCATCTTTGCTCTGCCAATAGGCAGAACCTCTGGCTGGGATTACTACTTGGGTGCTACAGGTATGAATTTGGTCTGCCAAGATCTTAGCATTGGTTGCTGCAAGCCTCTCCCCACCTTCTCCATCAAAGTCAGATTCCCAGTGGTCAATCCCTACAGATTATTTTATGATCCTTGTGGGGCAACACTGGCATGAGGACTGCCAAGAAGTGATCCACAATGCTGGGGAAGTTGGATGTTCACCCTGGGCTCTCTTTTCCCACTGAAGGCTCATAGGCTCAGGGGAGACCTCTTGGTGTGGTGCTGAGGGAGGGACAACATGATCAGTGTGCAGCTGCTTCTCTTATCCTTCTAATGCAATCTGTCTTAGTCTCTGTGCTTCATTCTCACCCTCTTGTTCTAGGATTTTCTTAGAGGTGTCTTGTCTATGAATAGTTGTATTTCTTTTTATGAGGGAGAGCAGAGTCAGGAACCACATTTATCGTCATCTTGGTCATATTACTACTTAAAATCTTATAGTCCTTTAATCTACTTTTAAATCTTATAATCTTCAGGGCGCCTGGGTTGCTCAGTCGTTAAGCGTCTGCCTTCGGCTCAGGGCGTGATCCTGGAGTCCTGGGATTGATCCCTACATCAGGCTCCCCGCTGGGAGCCTGCTTCTTCCTCTCGCACTCCCCCTGCCTGTGTTCCCTCTCTCTCTGGCTGCCTCTCTCTCTGTCAAATGAATAAATAAAATCTTTAAAAAAAAATCTTATGATCTTCATTAGTTAAGAGCAATAAAATGCTTTTAATTTTTTAAAGTTGAATCTAGAAAGGTTTTACTTCAGAGTACAAAGGCCATTTTGGCTGAACAGCTATTATTAGCATTGGCAATTCATGTTTGATTTTTAGTTTTCCTGAAAACTGACAGGATTTAATAAAAACAATTTCCTTATGGATTAGTTACCTTCTTATCGGAAAAATGAAACAATTTTTATCCTCCACTTTTGTGGACTTCTTTTATTTGCTAAAAAAAAGAAGATTCATTCAATCTCTTCACCACATATAGATCACCACAAATTAAGAACCATATTAACTGACTCTCTTCTTATTTTATGATTCTTGAAGGGAGGCTCTAGTTACCCTAAGCACCCAGAACTGCTATATGGGAAGTACTCAATAAATATTTAAAGGATAAAATTATTGGTCTGAAATTTTCTAAATGATAAGTCAATCCTTTATTATAAAACCATTGTCAGAGGTGCTTATATTTGTAATATAGTTATATATTACATATTTAGATTATTTTGTGGGTTTACTTTTGTGAGCAATAAAACCTGTATAGGATTTAGACCCTATGTTGTTTTATCTTCTTTTTTTTAAAAAAAGACTTTATTTATTTATTTGACAGAGATAGAGACAGCCAGTGAGAGAGGGAACACAAGCAGGGGGAGTGGGAGAGGAAGAAGCAGGCTCATAGCAGAGGAGCCTGATGTGGGGCTCGATCCGGTAACTCCTGGATCACGCCCTGAGCCGAAGGCAGACGCTTAACCACTGTGCCACCCAGGCGCCCCATGTTTTATTTTATCTTCTTATTCTTCAAATGAAAGTCAGATTTGAAGAGATGATATTTAAGAGATTTCCAACTTATAATTTTTTGAAGCATTATAAAATAATATTTAAATAGATTATTTCACATGGTCTTAAAATGTTATTGCTTCTAATTCTTTTGTTTCTTTTGTATTTTGCATGCCTCTGTTACAAATATGCTCTCATCATCTTAATCTTTACATTTTTTTTCCTCATGGTAGTTACTCTTGAAAACACCCCTTTGTAGCATTTCTGTTTGTGACATGGGTTCCTTGAAGTCTGAGGTACTCAGTTGAAACTGGAAGCTGAAAAAGAGCATGAGTCCATTTCATGTGTACATTTCCTTTCTTTTTCCATATATTTAGAACCAGTTTTTTTTTTTTTTAACTGTTCCTCCTTTCCCCAAGGACTGGTAAACACTCACATTTCAGCTACTTATTTTCTGGAACCATAAAAAAAAAAAATCTACTCTCCTTTAGCTTTGTTTTCCAGGGTTTACATTTTTTTACACCCTTTCTCTAAGAAGACTACCATATTAAAATTTTTAGTTCCATAAACATCATTATAAGAATTCTTCATAGAGATATTAAAATGTACAGAGGAGATGGAATTGTAATGAATAGGAATTCTGTTACCTATATATTGTCAACTTTTCTATGGAACCACTTACTTATATATCAGAAACTTAAGCACATCCAATAGAGCAGAGAATGCTTTCTGTTAGGCTGGGAATTCATTGGTATATAAATTCTAGGGAGCCCTAT
>NC_048237.1:21729409-21736298 GCF_002007445.2 Ailuropoda melanoleuca
AATGCTTTCTGTTAGGCTGGGAATTCATTGGTATATAAATTCTAGGGAGCCCTATGAAAGAAAAGTGCAGGACTGAAATATAAAGGCACATTCAGTGCCCAGTGAGAAAAAAAGGAGTCATCTGGACCATTATCAACCCACTTCCATTTTCTAAGTTCAACCCCTAAAAACGTGTAGTGTGGTGAAGAGCAGGANGTGAAGAGCAGGCACGAACAAATTAACTTTCATTTTCCAGCAGGGGGAGATGTGAGATGCTCAGGAGTGAATCAATCACTGCCACTCACGGCACTGACAGCATTCACCCCCGTGAGCAAACTTCTGTGTGGGCAATGCCAGTGAAATTTATTTCTCAGAGTAAGTTTACTGCTACATTCAAGGCATCTCATCTTTCTGGCAATCAGGATAAATTGTGTCTCAGTAATAATATTGTAGCAAGCTATTATTTATTTGAGGAGCCGGTAATGACTGTGTCTTACATTTGCATTAATTTTGACAAGATTTACTGGTGCTTGTTGATCTGTAAATTTCAAAATGGCAAACAGCAGCAAAGGTCAACACAGCAATAATATTAATAGCTTTAGAGAAAGGCTGAGAGACTCAGAGATTCCAGATGATAGCCTGGGTGAGAGGGAAATTCAGTGAATGTTTTCGTCATCTATTATTTCACTCCTTATTTTATAAGGTAATTATAGTACCCTAGCAAAGGAAGCCTGAGGCTACAAAGAGCAATAATATGGAATGTTGTTTAATCATAGGTAACATTTTCTCCAGAATCTCTATCTCNAGAATCTCTATCTTATAAAAAACACTTGGAAAATATGGTGAGAAGATGGAGATTTGGGGTATTTTGTTTATAGTTACAGCACATGGAATTTTTTGGAAGGTTAAGGACAACTCAATAACACTTATTCTTCTTTGTAATACATTCCTCACTCAATGGAAATCTCGTGCTAGAAAAGAATGTTTAAACACAAGAGATACCTTGACTCTTTCGGTTTGTAATGGGAGAAATGTGTTCCACGTCATACTGGATTCATGTCTTCTGGGAAATCTTTCCTGATACCTCCGAACAAGTTAATCATTCCTTCTTCCATATCCTTTCTTACCCAGATGGCAAAGAAGCTTCTTTCTGTTGATGCCCTCTTTACTTGTCTTGCAATTTATTTGTTTACTTATCATTGTCCCTTTCTAGACTCTATGGCCTACAGGCTAGGAATTATGTACTTTTCATCTAACAGAGTACATGGCTTATAATATGTGCTCCATAAATATTGTAGTGAAAGTGAGAATGCCTGACTGCAACTTGGCAACTGTATACTTTGTGGTCAGACAACTCTTTGTTCCATAGATGACCAGAAGAATCAGATGGTTTTAAGGTATGGACCAAGAGGTTCATGATGAGCAGCTGAACTATGTAGGACATCCAGAGGGAATCAACACAAGGCACTTGACCAAAATAGGCCTTTGTGATTTGAATAATCTGGATATCCATTTTGAATAAAACCTGGGTGAGTTCTTTATTTACCTTGAAGACCACAGAAGAATAAGTGTGGGATAACTGAATCCACTGTTTGGGGAAAAATTAAGTGCAGTTTTCTTTATATACACTAAAGTCNAGGTTCATGATGAGCAGCTGAACTATGTAGGACATCCAGAGGGAATCAACACAAGGCACTTGACCAAAATAGTCCTTTGTGATTTGAATAATCTGGATATCCATTTTGAATAAAACCTGGGTGAGTTCTTTAGGTACCTTGAAGACCACAGAAGAATAAATGTGGAATAACTGAATCCACTGTTTGGGGAAAAAATTAAGTGCAGTTTTCTTTATAGTTACACTAAAGTGATATTTTATCCAGCAAGCTGTAAATGATATTGATAGCTCTGGGATAAAGCCTGCTAACTTTTTCTTATTAAAGACATGGAGAAAATTCTAAAGCAGAAGAGAATGTTTTGTTCTTGTTGCACATGGACTCCCTTCTTATTTTGTTGTTTCAGATCTTCTAGGCTCTGTGGTGAACTGAGTCAACATTTGTTTGCTTAGAACCTTTAATATTTTTTGATTATTATTTGCAGAAATGTCTCAGTCTTTACTCAAAGTCTTTATTGATTAGATTTTAAAGGCAGTTTGGTCCCATTAATGAATTACTATAAATGCTCTTGGAAAATTTCTATGTTTCTGATCTTGCACCCCTTCATCTTTCTCTGATATCTGCATTGCTCTGAGTTTTTCAGGGTGTGTCCTAAGCTATCCCTGATATGGCAATTGGAGAAGTTGTATTTTGTCCTTTTGATGAGGAGAGTTATTTCCCAAATGGGGTCTGAGCCAAGGCAGTGCTTGCATTGGACCAACTGGCCACACCAGGTGCTCTGTGACACAGTCCCATACCCTTTCTGGCTAAAATGGTTCATGGTTTTCCTTTTGAATCATCTCATATTTGATGAGATATGACCCTTGGAGACATAGACTGGAGATAAATGCAGGCAAACATGTTTATTTAGACACTTGTAAAAACTAAGTGCCTGAGGTCACAAAGAATAGGAGAATTATAAGTCATGGCCGCTGGAGGGAAGAGATTTCTCCTCTTCTCAGCAGGTCCACCCTGCTAGAGTAAATTACCATGCCTAATTCTTCACTTCTCCCTATACCCATGCCCTTTGCTATGTAAATGGGAGTTCTACCACTGGTCAAGCACACTTCCCCATCCCTAAATTGGAGCTTAATTTTGTGCTACTTTGGTCAATGGAATGTCAGTAGATATGAAACAAGCAAGGACTTGAAATGCGCTTGCATAGTTAGGCTTACCCTCTTGTGTTGCTTGCCATTGTCATGTGAAGAATTTCCCTGAGGGGCACCTGGGTGGCTCAGTCAGTTAAGACTTCAACTCAGGTCATTATCTCAGGATCCTGGGATTGAGCCCTGCATGTGCTCCCCACTCAGCATGGAGTCTGCTCATCTTTCTCCTTCTGCTCTCCCTCTGCTCCTTCCTCTGCTCACACTCTCTCTTCCCCTCTCTCAAATAAATAAATAGATAAAATCTTAAAAAGAATTCTCTTGAGATAGCTGCTGTCCTTTAAGCATGGATGCCATGATAAATATACTTAATGCAAACCTGAGCCCAACTAACAGAGAATAGACAAGCCCAGTGGAATCTGCAGGTAGAAGCAGAGTCACTGGGCCAGGTCAGCTGACCTCCCAACAGCAGTCTTGTGAGTGAGAATAAATCGTGGCTGTTTTGAGCTGATGGTTCTGAACTGGGTGTGATTTTGCCCCTCCAGAGACATTTGGCTGTGTCTGGAAACATTTTTGTTTGTTACAACTCAAGGGATCCTATTGAAATCAAGTAGGTAGAAGCCAGAGATGCTGATAAATATCCTATAATGCCTGGGACAGTCCCCTACTACAAATAATTTTCTGGCCCCAAAGTGTTAATAGTGCTGTGTAAAGAAATCCTGTTTTAAGGTAATAGCTAACTGATGCACCTACCATCTGACATCTTCTACTAGATGCTCCCTAGGCCCCATAACAGAAGAATCAAAATTGGCCAGAGCCCAAAATCATCCTTGGGCCAAGATTTACTAGTAAGCAGAATTTTATGTCTTTAAGGCATGACTCTGTTCTATGTGCTGTCATGTTTTTTTGCCACAATACTAAATAGACTTGGTCGGGAGCTATGTCTTTGTGGATAAATTCAAGTAACCCCCTCTCATTTTCTTCTTTTCTTTCTTTGGATCTCTTTTGAATTTCTTGCTCTCTTATGTTCTTTCTTCTTAGATACTTCTGAACTTGCCTTCAGGCCCCATGATATAGGTTAGGTTCAATTAAGTATGAGGGCTTTCTGCTACTTGCTCAGCTATAAATATAATGGTACTTTGATTTCCATCCTGCTGTTTTCCTTAGTGCATAGGGCTCCCCCAGGAATCCCACAGGGAAGAAGGCTTTTGACATGACACAATGCAGGCAGTTCTTGGTCCCAGGTGGTAATACCGTCAAGCAGCACTGAAACCTGTCCCTAGGATCCTCACAGTCTCTCAGCTGTTAAATTGTCTGGTAAAAGTGTTAAATTCTACAGAAGTTCAAAGAAGGAGGTGTGAAACTCACTGGGAAAGACTTCATGGAGAAAATAGGAAATATTCAACAACTATTTGTTGAACCAATTTCAGATAGGAACATTTGGCTTTTAAGCATTCAACACCCTTCAAAATGTAGCTTCACCTTTTTTTCTACCCTAATCTTATCTACGCTAGTCTCTGTACTACACACAGTAACCAAACTAGATGACTCACTGCTCTTCAAATAAGCCTGTGGCTCTATACTTCAATAGTGTTGCACGTGGTCTTCTTTCTGTATCCAACCCATTCCCCTGTACTTACACAACCCTTTACACTTCAGTGTTTATAGCCCGTCTCTAATGTCATCTTCTTGGTCTTTTCTATGTTCTTTCTTTCTTCCTTTGAACTTATTAGAAGAGTGTTTTTGTATTTCTTAGTGTTTCAGTATTCCTGATAGCTATTAATCTTTGGGATTCAGGAATAAGTAATTGACATTCCTACGTTATTCTTAAAATATTTCATACTTTTTATATTATTATAGATTTCTTAAGAGATTGTACAGTAAGCAGGACATATTAATTTAGAAGTATTTATAAGCCTATAAATGAATAGCCTATGGTAAATACTTAAATTCTGGAAAAAACCAGCTAACATTATTGGGTAGTGTGTAAATAGTGTAACATTTGGATCTCATTAATATTTAGAGTACTACAGAGAATCATCTGTCAAAATTGCCAGTTGAAGGACTTATTTTCTTTTCATTACCTGTTACTTCTTGGACTTCGCTCTTAAGATTTGTTTACAGTATATGATGCATATGAACATATTAATATTTATCTTATTTGAAAGGATGACTAACCATCATCATAAACAAGACCATAAAAATACACACTTATAACAAGGGAAGTAGCTACAAGCAAGACTGAACAAATCATGAACATTTTTCTCCTACTTGATCCTGTCCTGCTTCCTGGAAGTATAGACTTTAACATTTGACCCAGTGTGTCAGTGTTTTCTGTCTTGCTTTCAACTTGACATCAGTGATTCCCTCTTACCAGTATACTTCTGTGATAATTGTTAAACTTGAATTTTCATAGGAATATACCTTTTTCCATCTTTATGGTTTTTTGACTGGTTTTTATTGGGATTTGAGATTTAGCAAAACTTGTTTCCCAAGAAATGTCTAGAAGGAATTTCTTCCTGGAAATACTAGTGCCTCTCAATTTACATATCCTATCTCCCATATGCATAGTCAGACTTCTACATGATACAGGTCTGCTATTGGTTTTGTGAAGGGGCACAATATGCTAAATGTAGGCTTTTACCAAGATGAGTCTAAGAACTGAAAAATGTCAAATTGCAGGTGGTAGAGAACGGGATAGGAGTAAGTGAATTTAGATAGAGGTAACTTATGGAATGCTAATGCAGTAATCCAGGTATGAAGAAACCTGACCTAGAATAGGAGAAGTAGGAATAAAGAAATGACTTGATAGTAACTTGATAAAGACAGTAGAGCAGAGGGAACAGTCTAAGATCTGAAATATTGAGCTTTGGGACTAACAGAGTTGTGGGAGCACTGATAGAGATAGGGAATTTGAGAAAAAAAGCTAACCCTTAGGAAGCATTGGCTAATATGCCAGGAACTGTGCTACTCACTTTCGTATATTATCTAATTTAGAAGTAGAGTCAATTCAAAAAAGAAAGTAGTAAGTTTGGAAACAGAACCTAGAATTGGAGGAGATGGAACAGTAATTGGTGATGTCCAATTGGCAATAGGAAATATATGACTTGACTATAAGTGAGAAGTCAGGGTTGGTTACGCAGATGTATTTTTGAGGAATAAGAAGAGAGACAATGTTTATAGCTATGAGAAATGAATGTGGGCCTCCTTGAGCTGGTCGAAGTCTTATCACCACTTAGAATACAGTATTTAAGCATCATAAACTGAAAGGAAGTGGAGAAAGTGTGCCTTTCCATCATTATGATTGCATATGCTAGAAAAATCCCAGGATATGTGTAACTACTTTCTTTCTATATTTGGATACATAACAGAACTTATTAATTTTATAAGAAGCTTTTGAATGCAAGCCATAATGATTTCATTAGGATTTGCTAGTCTCGTGACATACTATGGTAACAAAATGACCCTTAGCCTTAGATTTGAGAAGGAAGTGATTTGGGGGAATTTTTGGAGTGTGATCAAGTTGTTCTTTTAAAAATCAATACCATGGATGGTTTGTTATTAGAATAGAGCTGATATGGCTTCAGGTTTAGATATCAAGCTCCTGTGCTATTCTCAATTCTTATGTTGGATTCGAGTGATTAAGTAATTCACTCATGGTGCTAAAAGAAGTCAGAGGAAGAATAATGATCTGAAATCTCTGACCCCAGGAATTGTCCCCACTGACATCTTCTTTGGTATCTGAAATGTAACATGGTTAGGAAAAACAAAAACCAACCCTAGGAGGGAGGCAAAATGACCTGCTAATATAACTAGTAAGTATGGTATGAGGACGGACCTGATCATGGATAGTGTTCGCATATTCATTATCAAAAACCTGTACTTCTAGAAGAAAAATTGAAAAGTGATCAAGAGATTGGGGGAAAAAGTAAGAAAGTGGTTAGCAAGTGTAAACATGAATACTTCAGTCCTGACCTTTTGCTCTCTGACTTTTCTGATCCCATTTAATTTTCAGTTGTGTCCTTGTCTTCGCTTCTTAAGTTCCTTTTTTCCCTTAGCATCTTTATTTATAGTGCTTCTTTTGCATAATAGAATACTCCACTTGTGTGAGTTTGCCGTGTTTCCTTTAAATATATGATGAAAGTTGCTCCTCTC
>NC_048237.1:21737763-21882618 GCF_002007445.2 Ailuropoda melanoleuca
AAAAAAAAAAATCTACTCTCCTTTAGCTTTGTTTTCCAGGGTTTACATTTTTTTATACCCTTTCTCTAAGAAGACTACCATATTAAAATTTTTAGTTCCATAAACATCATTATAAGAATTCTTCATAGAGATATTAAAATGTACAGAGGAGATGGAATTGTAATGAATAGGAATTCTGTTACCTATATATTGTCAACTTTTCTATGGAACCACTTACTTATATATCAGAAACTTAAGCACATCCAATAGAGCAGAGAATGCTTTCTGTTAGGCTGGGAATTCATTGGTATATAAATTCTAGGGAGCCCTATGAAAGAAAAGTGCAGGGCTGAAATATAAAGGCACATTCAGTGCCCAGTGAGAAAAAAAGGAGTCATCTGGACCATGATCTACCCACTTCCATTTTCTAAGTTCAACCCCTAAAAAAGTATAGTGTGGTGAAGAGCAGGCACGAACAAATTAACTTTCATTTTCCAGCAGGGGGAGATGTGAGATGCTCAGGAGTGAATCAATCACTGCCACTCACGGCACTGACAGCATTCATCCCGTGAGCAAACTTCTGTGTGGGCAATGCCAGTGAAATTTATTTCTCAGAGTAAGTTTACTGCTACATTCAAGGCATCTCATCTTTCTGGCAATCAGGATAAATTGTGTCTCAGTAATAATATTGTAGCAAGCTATTCTTTACTTGAGGAGCCGGTAATGACTGTGTCTTACATTTGCATTAATTTTGACAAGATTTACTGGTGCTTGTTGATCTGTAAATTTCAAAATGGCAAACAGCAGCAAAGGTCAACACAGCAATAATATTAATAGCTTTAGAGAAAGGCTGAGAGACTCAGAGATTCCAGATGATAGCCTGGGTGAGAGGGAAATTCAGTGAATGTTTTCGTCATCTATTATTTCACTCCTTATTTTATAAGGTAATTATAGTACCCTAGCAAAGGAAGCCTGAGGTTACAAAGAGCAATAATATGGAATGTTGTTTAATCATAGGTAACATTTTCTTCAGAATCTCTATCTTATAAAAAACACTTGGAAAATATGGTGAGAAGATGGAGATTTGGGGTATTTTGTTTATAGTTACAGCACATGGAATTTTTTGGAAGGTTAAGGACAACTCAATAACACTTATTCTTCTTTGTAATACATTCCTCACTCAATGGAAATCTCGTGCTAGAAAAGAATGTTTAAACACAAGAGATACCTTGACTCTTTCGGTTTGTAATGGGAGAAATGTGTTCCACGTCATACTGGATTCATGTCTTCTGGGAAATCTTTCCTGATACCTCCGAACAAGTTAATCATTCCTTCTTCCATATCCTTTCTTACCCAGATGGCAAAGAAGCTTCTTTCTGTTGATGCCCTCTTTACATGTCTTGCAATTTATTTGTTTACTTATCATTGTCCCTTTCTAGACTCTATGGCCTACAGGCTAGGAATTATGTACTTTTCATCTAACAGAGTACATGGCTTATAATATGTGCTCCATAAATATTGTAGTGAAAGTGAGAATGCCTGACTGCAACTTGGCAACTGTATACTTTGTGGTCAGACAACTCTTTGTTCCATAGATGACCAGAAGAATCAGATGGTTTTAAGGTATGGACCAAGAGGTTCATGATGAGCAGCTGAACTATGTAGGACATCCAGAGGGAATCAACACAAGGCACTTGACCAAAATAGTCCTTTGTGATTTGAATAATCTGGATATCCATTTTGAATAAAACCTGGGTGAGTTCTTTAGGTACCTTGAAGACCACAGAAGAATAAATGTGGAATAACTGAATCCACTGTTTGGGGAAAAAATTAAGTGCAGTTTTCTTTATAGTTACACTAAAGTGATATTTTATCCAGCAAGCTGTAAATGATATTGATAGCTCTGGGATAAAGCCTGCTAACTTTTTCTTATTAAAGACATGGAGAAAATTCTAAAGCAGAAGAGAATGTTTTGTTCTTGTTGCACATGGACTCCCTTCTTATTTTGTTGTTTCAGATCTTCTAGGCTCTGTGGTGAACTGAGTCAACATTTGTTTGCTTAGAACCTTTAATATTTTTTGATTATTATTTGCAGAAATGTCTCAGTCTTTACTCAAAGTCTTTATTGATTAGATTTTAAAGGCAGTTTGGTCCCATTAATGAATTACTATAAATGCTCTTGGAAAATTTCTATGTTTCTGATCTTGCACCCCTTCATCTTTCTCTGATATCTGCATTGCTCTGAGTTTTTCAGGGTGTGTCCTAAGCTATCCCTGATATGGCAATTGGAGAAGTTGTATTTTGTCCTTTTGATGAGGAGAGTTATTTCCCAAATGGGGTCTGAGCCAAGGCAGTGCTTGCATTGGACCAACTGGCCACACCAGGTGCTCTGTGACACAGTCCCATACCCTTTCTGGCTAAAATGGTTCATGGTTTTCCTTTTGAATCATCTCATATTTGATGAGATATGACCCTTGGAGACATAGACTGGAGATAAATGCAGGCAAACATGTTTATTTAGACACTTGTAAAAACTAAGTGCCTGAGGTCACAAAGAATAGGAGAATTATAAGTCATGGCCGCTGGAGGGAAGAGATTTCTCCTCTTCTCAGCAGGTCCACCCTGCTAGAGTAAATTACCATGCCTAATTCTTCACTTCTCCCTATACCCATGCCCTTTGCTATGTAAATGGGAGTTCTACCACTGGTCAAGCACACTTCCCCATCCCTAAATTGGAGCTTAATTTTGTGCTACTTTGGTCAATGGAATGTCAGTAGATATGAAACAAGCAAGGACTTGAAATGCGCTTGCATAGTTAGGCTTACCCTCTTGTGTTGCTTGCCATTGTCATGTGAAGAATTTCCCTGAGGGGCACCTGGGTGGCTCAGTCAGTTAAGACTTCAACTCAGGTCATTATCTCAGGATCCTGGGATTGAGCCCTGCATGTGCTCCCCACTCAGCATGGAGTCTGCTCATCTTTCTCCTTCTGCTCTCCCTCTGCTCCTTCCTCTGCTCACACTCTCTCTTCCCCTCTCTCAAATAAATAAATAGATAAAATCTTAAAAAGAATTCTCTTGAGATAGCTGCTGTCCTTTAAGCATGGATGCCATGATAAATATACTTAATGCAAACCTGAGCCCAACTAACAGAGAATAGACAAGCCCAGTGGAATCTGCAGGTAGAAGCAGAGTCACTGGGCCAGGTCAGCTGACCTCCCAACAGCAGTCTTGTGAGTGAGAATAAATGGTGGCTGTTTTGAGCTGATGGTTCTGAACTGGGTGTGATTTTGCCCCTCCAGAGACATTTGGCTGTGTCTGGAAACATTTTTGTTTGTTACAACTCAAGGGATCCTATTGAAATCAAGTAGGTAGAAGCCAGAGATGCTGATAAATATCCTATAATGCCTGGGACAGTCCCCTACTACAAATAATTTTCTGGCCCCAAAGTGTTAATAGTGCTGTGTAAAGAAATCCTGTTTTAAGGTAATAGCTAACTGATGCACCTACCATCTGACATCTTCTACTAGATGCTCCCTAGGCCCCATAACAGAAGAATCAAAATTGGCCAGAGCCCAAAATCATCCTTGGGCCAAGATTTACTAGTAAGCAGAATTTTATGTCTTTAAGGCATGACTCTGTTCTATGTGCTGTCATGTTTTTTTGCCACAATACTAAATAGACTTGGTCGGGAGCTATGTCTTTGTGGATAAATTCAAGTAACCCCCTCTCATTTTCTTCTTTTCTTTCTTTGGATCTCTTTTGAATTTCTTGCTCTCTTATGTTCTTTCTTCTTAGATACTTCTGAACTTGCCTTCAGGCCCCATGATATAGGTTAGGTTCAATTAAGTATGAGGGCTTTCTGCTACTTGCTCAGCTATAAATATAATGGTACTTTGATTTCCATCCTGCTGTTTTCCTTAGTGCATAGGGCTCCCCCAGGAATCCCACAGGGAAGAAGGCTTTTGACATGACACAATGCAGGCAGTTCTTGGTCCCAGGTGGTAATACCGTCAAGCAGCACTGAAACCTGTCCCTAGGATCCTCACAGTCTCTCAGCTGTTAAATTGTCTGGTAAAAGTGTTAAATTCTACAGAAGTTCAAAGAAGGAGGTGTGAAACTCACTGGGAAAGACTTCATGGAGAAAATAGGAAATATTCAACAACTATTTGTTGAACCAATTTCAGATAGGAACATTTGGCTTTTAAGCATTCAACACCCTTCAAAATGTAGCTTCACCTTTTTTTCTACCCTAATCTTATCTACGCTAGTCTCTGTACTACACACAGTAACCAAACTAGATGACTCACTGCTCTTCAAATAAGCCTGTGGCTCTATACTTCAATAGTGTTGCACGTGGTCTTCTTTCTGTATCCAACCCATTCCCCTGTACTTACACAACCCTTTACACTTCAGTGTTTATAGCCCGTCTCTAATGTCATCTTCTTGGTCTTTTCTATGTTCTTTCTTTCTTCCTTTGAACTTATTAGAAGAGTGTTTTTGTATTTCTTAGTGTTTCAGTATTCCTGATAGCTATTAATCTTTGGGATTCAGGAATAAGTAATTGACATTCCTACGTTATTCTTAAAATATTTCATACTTTTTATATTATTATAGATTTCTTAAGAGATTGTACAGTAAGCAGGACATATTAATTTAGAAGTATTTATAAGCCTATAAATGAATAGCCTATGGTAAATACTTAAATTCTGGAAAAAACCAGCTAACATTATTGGGTAGTGTGTAAATAGTGTAACATTTGGATCTCATTAATATTTAGAGTACTACAGAGAATCATCTGTCAAAATTGCCAGTTGAAGGACTTATTTTCTTTTCATTACCTGTTACTTCTTGGACTTCGCTCTTAAGATTTGTTTACAGTATATGATGCATATGAACATATTAATATTTATCTTATTTGAAAGGATGACTAACCATCATCATAAACAAGACCATAAAAATACACACTTATAACAAGGGAAGTAGCTACAAGCAAGACTGAACAAATCATGAACATTTTTCTCCTACTTGATCCTGTCCTGCTTCCTGGAAGTATAGACTTTAACATTTGACCCAGTGTGTCAGTGTTTTCTGTCTTGCTTTCAACTTGACATCAGTGATTCCCTCTTACCAGTATACTTCTGTGATAATTGTTAAACTTGAATTTTCATAGGAATATACCTTTTTCCATCTTTATGGTTTTTTGACTGGTTTTTATTGGGATTTGAGATTTAGCAAAACTTGTTTCCCAAGAAATGTCTAGAAGGAATTTCTTCCTGGAAATACTAGTGCCTCTCAATTTACATATCCTATCTCCCATATGCATAGTCAGACTTCTACATGATACAGGTCTGCTATTGGTTTTGTGAAGGGGCACAATATGCTAAATGTAGGCCTTTACCAAGATGAGTCTAAGAACTGAAAAATGTCAAATTGCAGGTGGTAGAGAACGGGATAGGAGTAAGTGAATTTAGATAGAGGTAACTTATGGAATGCTAATGCAGTAATCCAGGTATGAAGAAACCTGACCTAGAATAGGAGAAGTAGGAATAAAGAAATGACTTGATAGTAACTTGATAAAGACAGTAGAGCAGAGGGAACAGTCTAAGATCTGAAATATTGAGCTTTGGGACTAACAGAGTTGTGGGAGCACTGATAGAGATAGGGAATTTGAGAAAAAAAGCTAACCCTTAGGAAGCATTGGCTAATATGCCAGGAACTGTGCTACTCACTTTCGTATATTATCTAATTTAGAAGTAGAGTCAATTCAAAAAAGAAAGTAGTAAGTTTGGAAACAGAACCTAGAATTGGAGGAGATGGAACAGTAATTGGTGATGTCCAATTGGCAATAGGAAATATATGACTTGACTATAAGTGAGAAGTCAGGGTTGGTTACGCAGATGTATTTTTGAGGAATAAGAAGAGAGACAATGTTTATAGCTATGAGAAATGAATGTGGGCCTCCTTGAGCTGGTCGAAGTCTTATCACCACTTAGAGTACAGTATTTAAGCATCATAAACTGAAAGGAAGTGGAGAAAGTGTGCCTTTCCATCATTATGATTGCATATGCTAGAAAAATCCCAGGATATGTGTAACTACTTTCTTTCTATGTTTGGATACATAACAGAACTTATTAATTTTATAAGAAGCTTTTGAATGCAAGCCATAATGATTTCATTAGGATTTGCTAGTCTCGTGACATACTATGGTAACAAAATGACCCTTAGCCTTAGATTTGAGAAGGAAGTGATTTGGGGGAATTTTTGGAGTGTGATCAAGTTGTTCTTTTAAAAATCAATACCATGGATGGTTTGTTATTAGAATAGAGCTGATATGGCTTCAGGTTTAGATATCAAGCTCCTGTGCTATTCTCAATTCTTATGTTGGATTCGAGTGATTAAGTAATTCACTCATGGTGCTAAAAGAAGTCAGAGGAAGAATAATGATCTGAAATCTCTGACCCCAGGAATTGTCCCCACTGACATCTTCTTTGGTATCTGAAATGTAACATGGTTAGGAAAAACAAAAACCAACCCTAGGAGGGAGGCAAAATGACCTGCTAATATAACTAGTAAGTATGGTATGAGGACGGACCTGATCATGGATAGTGTTCGCATATTCATTATCAAAAACCTGTACTTCTAGAAGAAAAATTGAAAAGTGATCAAGAGATTGGGGGAAAAAGTAAGAAAGTGGTTAGCAAGTGTAAACATGAATACTTCAGTCCTGACCTTTTGCTCTCTGACTTTTCTGATCCCATTTAATTTTCAGTTGTGTCCTTGTCTTCGCTTCCTTAAGTTCCTTTTTTCCCTTAGCATCTTTATTTATAGTGCTTCTTTTGCATAATAGAATACTCCACTTGTGTGAGTTTGCCGTGTTTCCTTTAAATATATGATGAAAGTTGCTCCTCTCCACACTGCATCGAGACTATTTCCCTCACAAGCATAGGGATGATACACTTAAGAGGCATTAATGGCACTGGTTTAAGTGAAAGCCATCCTTCATTTCATACGTCCAGCACTCTTCTTTTAAAGGACAGTGAGTTTATTATTCAAAGCTACATTTAACCAGAAGAATTTTCACCAGAGTTAGCCGCTCCATCACAGAGCAGAAATGAAAATTGTATGCTAGCATAGCCCAAATGCAACTGTCTTATTGAACATTTTAGCAGATTGTACCAATGCCATGATTATAGGGAATCTATTATAAGAAGTTTTCAAAGTTACAGGCCAAGAAATGCTTTGAATTTCAGTCAGATATGGTACATGTTGAGTTATAATTATTAATGGAGGCTGTCTACCCTTTGAAGGAGAGACACAACAACTCGGTGGCTCTCTATTCTTTGTTTTGTATTTCTTCAGACAGTTTAAGTGACCACAATTGAATCTCCTATTAATTTTTGTCCAAACTTATTTTACTATCAAATAAATGATGCCATTTTGGAATAATTTGTTCAGCTACTGTGGTTTTAAGGTTTCCATTTTTGTTCACTTGAACAAATTCTTAATTATCTAAGGGCAATTGAAATGCTCCACAAATCTTTGTGCAGTCAAAGTTATTTCTGTGAATAATGTACAAACTAACCTCTTGGGAGCCCATCTATATTTGAAAGGTTTACTAATGGGCTGCTTCTTCCCCTTGCACATATGCTGGTTTATAATTTACAGCAGCCCTCCAGGAGCTGTGTCTAATCCCATAGCCCTGCCGCACATCACAGCACACAGCTCTCAACTGCCACAAATCCCTGGCTGGGAACTTTCTGTTTTCTTCTCTTGCTACAGTTTATGGTATTTTGTATCTATGGTTTTAGTATTTCCAGTTAATGGAGACCGAAACATGTTAAGTTTTATGTCATTAAAATATTTCAGTAACTTCCTTCTTTGGAGATATACAGATTTGCGTTTTCTATACTATTTTTACTTTTCAGCCCAAGACATATGGGTTATCATTATTTCTTTCTATAATCAAGTAATTGGCTCAGGAGTCAAAATAATTGGACTCAGAACACTGAGAGGTTTTTTTTTATGGCTGTTTCTCCCATTGCTCTTCATTACCACCTGTGTGCCAGATCTGCTGTCTTCTCTGCCTTTGTGTTTCAAAGATTCAAGGATGAATCTCTTTGCGAATAGCAGTTGTCTTTTGTCTTTGTGTTTCTTAGGCATATGTTCACACTTGGATTTGTGGAATGGAAGAAAGCCAAGTTAATTACACTTTATTCTTTCAGTTCTTGACGTGCTCTTTTGAACAGGCTGCCATCATGTTAGCTTAATGCCTCCTATATTGGGGACTTCTATTTAAGGAACTGAATCACATTATATTATTTCTAGTTTTGAAACTCCCAAGTAATATACAGGACTAAATTTAGGAATATGTTTTTAACATTTTATTTTGTTTTCTAATCAAACTTATTTCTGTACTAAATACAGCCCAATACCTCTTTTTGATTTTTGATCTTTTCTGCTATTTAATTGATTTTTATACTGTTCACTATTTTTCCTTCATGCTCTTTCCAGTTAAATGCAAACTAGATATATTAGCTTTGCGGTCTGAAACTGACAAAGCTTTCTGATTTCTTTCTTTCAGGAGAAATTCCTTTCTTCCTATTAGTGCAAACTATCTTCTGTCTTTTGAATTTAGAGCATACCCTGTAGTCAGGCCATTTCATTTAAAAATGAACCTTTTTTCCTTCACATTGCTTCCAATTTTATTTTGTTTTTCTTGGTACTATCTTAAGAATTGTATATTTTAAAGGAAAAAATAATATGTTGTCTGTTCTTGATATTTGGAAGTTAGCTTTTTCATCAGTTCTTCAAGTTATTAAAGGCTGTTTTTACACAAAAAAATCATTTGTTGCACTAGTCATACTTCTAAATCTTTTTGCTGTTTCTTGAGCTTGTCACATTCTTGGGGCTATCTCAAAACAAGCCAGATTCCGATGGAGAAGGGAGATTCAGCTATCATGAACACAGTGGTGTGGGAACACAATGGAAATATACCATTAAGGCCATAATGACTGATTTACATTGGTAATACAACATTCTCCCTTTCCTATTAAACTTTTTGTCAGGAAAAATGATTAATCATGTGACATTTTCTTTTTCATTACATTCTCTGTGATGAGAATATGAGACTGTGAAATGCCTATTACATTTTATGAATGATGGGCAAGTGCAATAACATTTTTACTTTTTATTTTTTTGTCTACACTGTATTGTTGGCCACTGCATTTTCAGTTTGACTGTGCAGCAGTCTGCTTACGGTTCACAGACTTAGCTAACCCAAATGCAGAATGCTAAGAACATATAATTCAAAGGCAACATCAATCTCATGATACAATCTTTGCATTAAAACAAGATTGTGGTGAAATATGCCAATATCATAATATGACCTGTTCTTATTAAATGATTGGCATTCAAATTGGACAAAGAGCAAATTGAAACTGGTCCTATTCAAAATAATTCATTGTATTTTTCCCCTCAAAACATGCCATAGTATTGTCAGATAGTTGGGCAATCCACATAATTTTTTAACATGAATACAAAAGGCCTAAGATGTACAAGGATCATAATTTTGAGTTAAGGAATGTTAGAGGTCAATTACTGGGCATAAGTTACTTGTAAATCCTCATAGGGGTGGCAGTAGCCCTGAGACATAGGAAGAAATCAGAGAGCAGGAAGCATGTAGTGTACTTCCAGTTCTATTGGGCAATAGGCTGAGCTCCCTGACTAGTTTTTCTTTTTTCAGCTTCTTTTTGCAAGATAGTCCATTCTTATCAATTGTGATCATCACTTTCTTCTTGGGTACCATGACAACACTTACTCTGTCTTCCCTGGGAGAACAACTGAGTGTTTGGATCTTGGGAGAGCTGGAATGAAAATGTTCAACAAAATTTCCTTGCTAATGTCAAATCTCTTGCTATTCACTTTGGTTTAATGCTATGGCAGCTCAGCTCAAATTCCTAAGGTGACTCTGAAATGAATTCCATTGTCTGTAGGTTTCTTGACTTAGTACTAGTAGAGAATAACATGCAGTTGATACATCTGCCCTTGCACCTCTGTCACCTTTGTGAAACAATAATCACCTTAAAAGCAACAACTCTGTATGAATTTATCATTGTATTCCTCACAATTTTAGGTGTGTAGTGCCTTACACTTAACACTATTCAATAAATATTTGTAGAATTAAATTGAGAGCCTAATAAGATGAAATGAGCTTACGTTCCATAGCAGACAGGATTTTAATTACCTTCACTGTTGAGCTTAGTACATGGATATTAAGAACCACTAAATAGCTATTTCTAAATGTCTTTTATTTGTTCAACTAACATTTATTGACACGCCTAGTACTGTGTTGGGAGCTAGGGACAGAGAAGGGTCTTTAAGAGCCCAGTCCCTCCAGGGGCTCACAACAACTGGATATCTAGTGATATTTAGCTGGAATAGGTGCTAGATTAGTTCAAAGTTTAGATCACAGGGTTGCTGAGGTCAAGATAATTAGTTTAATTCTTTCAGTCCATTTAGTCAGACGCTATACTCTTCGGTTTCTCTCAGGCCTATGTGCCTCGTCACAACTGGGGCATGGTGATAGATTATGTGTGAATCTGTGTCCAGTCATTATTGCTGTGGGGAAGTCTAAAACATGTGACCAAAGTGGTAAGTAGCATCATCTCCTCTTACAAAGAACATTAACATCTCTAAGACTTTTGTTGTTGTTGTTCTTTTTTTTTTTTTTTAAGATTTTATTTATTTATTCGACAGAGATAGAGACAGCCAGGGAGAGAGGGAACACAAGCAGAGGGAGTGGGAAAGGAAGAAGCAGGCTCATAGCGGAAGAGCCTGATATGGGGCTCGATCCCATAACGCCGGGATCACGCCCTGAGCCGAAGGCAGACGCTTAACCGCTGTGCCACCCAGACGCCCCTGTTGTTGTTGTTCTTATAGGCTTACAGTTATTATAGAAACTAACTCTTTGAATTTCAACTCTTATCTTCAAAATTAACCCTGGATACTTGACAAGAAAAAGGCTTGGTCTGTGGAAACTTCTTTGTGTAGCTGTTGCTGATTTTAGTTGTATGATAGGCTGTAGTGCTAGTAGCACTTGTCTAGTCTGCTAGCCTATACAGAATCTTGGGGAGAATTGTAAAAAGGAAGCTTTTCTAGGAAGATGAATTAGAAAGAGGCCTTTTTTTCCTGGAGGCTAGTGGAGCCCTGCACCAGAGCACAGCGTTTAGAGTGAGCAGAGACCATGGATTGAATTTCAGTCTCATTCATACCTTCTGTCAGATCCCTTTGTGCATAGACAAAATGCATAACTGTAGGCCATAGTCTTGGCACTTGAAGATGAAATGAAATTTAATTTGTGACTCTGTAATGATATCCACTTATTTTTTTAACCCTAAAGAGAGTGCTGATCCTATTTCCATAAAGATTCTACATTTAAAAATCGACTTGCTAGTGGCATGTATCAGGACTCATTTCAATATGCAAGTTCTCTCACATAATGCTTAAGAGAACTTGATGTCTTGAGAGAGCAGCTCAGTGCAACTTCATGAGTTCTCGGGGTGGTGTGAATGGAAATTATGGGAAGGTGAAGAGTGTTAAGCAATCTGAGTGTTTTTCAATGAGTAACAGGTGTGTAGTACATGTTATTATTTTTATGCTGTTTGATAAATAATATTTTTTGCTCTATAATTTATGCTGCTTTGCTTATTTGTGAAGAGCCATGCAGAAATATTGTTTTTAACTGTAAAATGGCATACTGTGAAATCTCAGTGTTAAAGGGATAGGTTTCCCCTTAAACTTAGTAAGAAAAAGAAGAGCCCTCTTAACACTTGTGAATCTAAGCAGGTGGCTTTGTAGTCTCTGGAACACAGCAGTTACCCACCTTTACTTTACCCATATTAGCATATAAATATGCACATTAGCAAAACGCTAGGCATTTTTTTAGAATGGCTTAAATTCTCCTCTATTCGGTATAGCAGAGAAATGTGAACAACCATATTGCTGATCTTGATTCTTTCTGATTCTCCCCCTATGCAATGTAAGCTCTGTTGGGACAAGAATCTTGTTGTCTGGTTCATTCTAATATGTCCAGATCCTGTAGCAGTGTCACTACATTGAGTAAATTTTTAAGATATATATTTGAATAAATATGAATTAATGTTTTTAAATTATATCATCATTCATTTTTTAAATTAAAATAAAATGTGCCGATTTTTTCTTACCTAAACTAGGCCTAGTTGAGATATCCACAGAACAATTCATAATTAAACTTATGATATTTTCTAAGTGAATTTTGGATTTATTGACTGCATGTTTGTTTGTTTATAGAAAGTTTGTAGGAAGCCTACAGGGAATGGATCAGTCTGTGCCATAAATTAAAAGAACAGTAGGTATAGAGGACTAGAAATAAGAGGGTGTTTTATGCCCCTGACATTATTGTAGCCTTCATCTTTTCTTTCTTCTCTCTCTCTCTTCCTTTTTTTCTTTCTTTTTTTGTGGGTGGTTCTGATCAGAAGGCGGCTAAAAAAATGGGAGTGGGATAATTTTAGAAAAATATACTGAATGAAAGGGACATTTCATAAAGCTTAGGTTGGTAGTAAACCTATATTATTAATTCTAATATGTATTTTTGCCAATTTTAGTATCAACAGACTAAATTTTCTGGCAAGTTGCATATGTGGTTTGTTTGTGGAAACTAACCTTCAGAGCTGTAATGAATTGTGTGCGTGTTTGTATGCATGTGTGTTTGTGTATTTGCATAATTCATATAAACTAATTCATGTAAATATATGTATTTATATATAAAACTATAAATTCTATTTGCTAGAAATATCTCTGGTTTATTTTAAGAATATATGTTTTGAGCTTTAACATGAATTTTCTGTAACTGGGAAAAATAGGAGAGGTCTGAACCTGGATTATCTAAAATCACATATGAATACAAATCAGGCAATTGTTAGCATTTCCATTTGCTGTGCTAATTAATTGGCAGACATTTGTAGCTTTACAAGCCAACACTCTTGTAAATTGTTGCATTAGGTATTCAGGGAGGCAGAACATATTAGGATGACTCTTTGATGGAATCATAATTTGAAGTGATATATGTCCTGTTACTCCATAGCATCCAGAGATTGTACAAAATAGTTCAGTGTAGTAATTTGACCCATATTAGACTCTGGTGTAGAACGGACTACCACAGGGCACGAAGCAGTAATCTATCTTGTTTTAGAGACTCAGGGAAGGGCTCTTTCCCCCAGATCTCTATCTACTACTTAGGAATGACCATAAATCTCCTTTCCTCCAGACAAGTCCTGCTTTACACCTGTTTTCCTGGCCTAATCATTAACAGTACCTCCTTTCACTCTCAAAGTGTTCCGTTCCTGTTTTAACGAGAAATTATTTGGACACACCGCTGCTAATAATTTGCCCTGAACACTAGACTGAGTCACTTATATTTTAGTGTGAATGCAATTTAGAACCTTCCTTAATGGTAGATTTTTATTTAAAAATTATATCAGGAGGAGGCACAGACTCTAAGAAGGTAGAATGGATACTTAACTGGGAGGTTGGGGAAAAGCTACCACCTTAATCTATTCCACAGTTTTCCCAGAGAAATACCTTTCAGTTATCAGCTTTAAATAAATTTACTCAGTTTTATTTTTCTTATTCCCCTTTCCTTTCCCTTTGATGTGGAAAATAAAATACAAATGCCTAGAAACAGAAAACCTGGAAAATTATTGATCATTTTCCCTTAAGTAATCAATAACTGCCTACCTTTGGGTAATTTTTATTCATAGCATTTCAACTTTATTTTAAGGTCTGTCTCCCCCTGCTTCCCTCAT
This sequence comes from Ailuropoda melanoleuca, assembly GCF_002007445.2. Lineage (NCBI taxonomy): Eukaryota > Metazoa > Chordata > Mammalia > Carnivora > Ursidae > Ailuropoda > Ailuropoda melanoleuca. The sequence continues at coordinate 21,751,583 of NC_048237.1, forward strand.
TTGTCCATGGGTCTCCTATTGAATTCCCCATTTCCTGTCTCTTTTCTTCCCCCATGTGTTACTCTCTGTCTTGTCCTCTCTCTCTCTCCCTCCATCTTTCCCTATCTCATCTCTCTCTACCTCTTGCTGTGTTTGATGACATTTTGCCTTTCTGCTTACTCTCCCAAAACAATAAGCCAAAGGCCTCAACATACAGAGCAGGTTATGCTGATATATTTACATAGCTTGAATTTCGACATGTGCTGTTACAAATGTTGGTTTTGGACAGCTGAATTTATAAGTTTTCCTATGACTGTATTTATATTTGCAGAATTTCTTTGTTTTTTCATCAGTTAACAGCAATTTTTGAAGATGCACTGTAGACTGAGAACTTTGATAATCATTGTAGAAACTTTAGTAGAATAGAGCAGCAGCTCCTATACTCAAATGGGTGCTTACAGTGTAGTTAGGGAAGATGTGATTTTTGTGAACAATACAAGTCAGAATATGGACTGTTGCCAATTTATAAACAGCATATCTTTCAAGATTATTTGGGAGATAGTCACTTAGGAGTCAGAATGCTTTTTCCTCACAGAAAAAAATATTATATGGAAAAGCTAGTTATACTTAAAATTATTTAGATTAGTGGTGTAAAAGAGCTTAAATCCTACTAGGAGAAGATACTCTGGATATTTAAAAATTGATGGCTTCTTATTCAGATTTTACATTATTTTCCTGAATAATTATTCTAGTTATTTCTTGAGTTAGTCTCTCCCTTCATCATCAAATGTTTTAACTGGTTTGAATTCTGCTAGTTGGCTATTCTCCTACCATTGCTATGTTCATGAAGCATCTTCTCAGACGATAGAGAGAAAAGGTAGCAAGGAAAAGGGGTTCTTTAAGCCATGACATCATACTTCACTATCTGCAGCTGACTTTCAATTATCTGCATGAGGACCATCTGTGTTTGTGGATTATTTTAAGAGCTATACGAAGCCTGGGAAAATTTTTCTTTGATGTCTCTCATAAACCTGGGACATATTCTTGCACCGTTCAATTTAATGTTAAGGTTTGTAAACTCAGCTCTGCCAAGTAAAATTGGAAAGGGATGATTTCTCAAAAGCTAACAGAATGGATTTGAAAATGCAATTGCAGAAATTTGGATATCAGGCCTGTGTGAGAAAAATGTGATACAGTGGAAAGAGCGTTAGACTTAGAGCAAAAGACCCAGGAGTTGTTCCTGTTGGCTCAGTTTATTAGTCTGTGATCTTGGTGAAGGCATTAACCTCTTTGAGGCTCAATTTCTTTATCTGGCAGAAGTAGCTAATAGTACAAGCCTGTTTATCACATAGGAGGTTGTGAAGCTTGAATGAGATAAAGAGAAAATGATGCTGTTGTGGAAATGACTCTACAAATCTACTGATCATTTTATTATTCTGTTGGCCCTGAATTACAATCTCAGGGCTTGTATACCAGGACTTCTAGAGTTAGATGATACCTCAAGATACAAGTTAGTCTATCCTCCTGCCTTTAAGCAGATAATTAAATGCAGAAATTGAGACCCAGAGAAGGTAAGCGACTTGTCCATTGTCACACAGACTGTGAGTAGTTGAAAATTGAAATAGTATTTTTTTCCACCATAACAGATTTTTATAAAACATAATGCATCTCATTGGACTAGAATATTTTTAAAGTGTCCAATTGTTTTTTCCCTTAAAAAACAAACACGATTTCTTTAAAGGAGAGAAATGGAATGTCTGCACTAGTTACCATTTTCAGAGTGTGGATTTGGGACACAGGGTACAGAACATCCATAATTGTATTTCTTGGAACAATATCCAATTTAACTTAAAATTTCAAGACACAGAAGAGTGTATTTAACCCTTTTTACTAGAGTAACTAAAATCATTAAACATTGCACAGGTTACTCGTCAATGCCAAATTTGTGGGAATCAGAGAGGGTATGAGTATCTGGTAAATAAATAAGAAGAGTATTTACAATGTTTGCTAATTAAAGCAATTGATATTATTTAAGTAAAGAGGAGGGTAAGCCTTTATTGAGCATTCTTCCCAAGCGATTAAGGAAGATCAATGGAGCTCAGTCTCAGCTAGCTGAGGGCTGTAAATTAGGGGAAAAATTACTTTTATCCTACATTTACCTCACTTCATCCCTGTGGATTTAGGAAGCTATTAGTGAGGTGTGCGTGCAGAGAAGCAACAGACTACAATGTATGTTACTCTCCTGATGAGTTGCCACTCTGGCAATAATCAAAACAACTTAAAAAATAATGATCAAAATAAAAATAAGATCAGAAAACAACAAGCAGAAATATTTTTAGTCTCCGTTCTAAGAGAGGATTTATCACTTGTTGTTTATCACTAATTGCTACAAGATGACAAACTCAGAATTTTTGAACCTTGCCTGGCTGTTTTCTTTTCACTTCACCGAGGTCAAGTGCTTTTTGCAATTGTGTGTGAACTTTGATTTATGGCTATTTGGATAGGGCAGAAGCTTGAGAAAATTGTCTGCAGTGATATTATTTAGGTGGCTTATTAGTATGCTTGATCTGAGGCAGTAGACTACAGTTCTCCATTATAAAGTCTCCAAGAAACAAAAACAAGTATTGCTATTTACTCAAATTTTCAGTTAGAGAAATTGAGTTGTAAATCTTGAATGCCTGGGCTTTCTCAGGAGTCTTCTAAGACTTCTGCTCAAACAGAAAATATGTAAGAAGAGCATTGCAATGGTGTTCAATTACTTCTTGTCTTAAATCAACTCAAAAGAGTGGGATGGCAGAATAACAACAAAACAATTGCATCATAACATAGTGAGACACCCCCGACTTTCCTTAATGTGCTCAGAACTGTTTCTTAGTCAAATTTTTTTACTTATCAGATCTCAGAACTAAGAAATAAAGTAAAAGGACTTTGGTCAATTTCCTCATGCATTTAAACAACAGGCCCTTGTGTTCATAGCATATTTCTAACTCCCTAAAAGTTTGGAGGTTAAGTCTTTGGTGCTGGAAATTCATAAATGAAATAAAATCATCAAAACCTATGCATCTTTTACTTACTTGATTTTATTGACCAAAGTATTGTAAAAATGATGATTTAAGAATTTCTTTTGGTAAAGTAGGCAAAGAAAATATCTAGAATTGAATGTAATTGGGTTTACATAAAGTATAGGAAAATTATAGAGGAAAATTTTGAATAAAATTTAAAATATAAATGGGTAGATAAATAATAGGATTATAAAAGTAATACATGTTCATTATTGAAAATTTAGAAAATATAAAAGGCACAAAGAAGATCTCACTACTTAGTCATCAGTATTTCCCTTTCCAAGTTGTTTTCCTACATTTTTAAATTGAATTGTTCTCTTCAATTTGATAACTTGAGTCATCACTTAAAAACAAAAAACAAAAACAAAAAAAATAAATAAAAATATATTGTGGATAGTTTTTAAAATAAATAACCCTTAATGATTTAATTTTTAATGAGTGCATATTATTCCATTGAATGGACATACCATTACTTGTTTAATTAGCCTTTATTGGTGTTCTTTTAAGGTATTGACCATTTTTCACTCTTATAGGGTGAACATTTTACGTTCATGTGTGTGTGTGTGTATATATATATATATATATATACAATTTTTTTTTGCATATTCCCTAATAGCTGTCCTGCAAAGAGGAGTGTATAGCCCTCTCTTGCAAAAGCTCTAGTAGAACACTGTGCTAGCATCAGAGTAGGAGCTGAGATTTATCTCCAGTTTCCAATGAATGAGGCATTGTCTTCAGCACTGTACATAAAGTTAATTCCCCTAGCAACCTGATGAGGCCAACGATGTGATTTTTTATGATTATTTTCCATTTCCACAGATTATTTCTTAATGTCTTATAAAAGTTAAATGATTGGTCCAAGATCATACAATTAGTAAGTGGCAGAGCTAGGCTTTTAAGCATAGGAAGTCCAACTCTAGGTTCTAATGCCTGTTGTCTCCCAAACATCTGTGTAATTTGTGTTTAAATATTTTGTATATGACAAAACTTTATAATATACTTTCTTGAAAAATGGAGACAGGTCTACCTTTACGGGAGAGTATGTGAGGAAGAGAAGAGAGGTCTGAGAAGTGAACTGCAAGAACGAGTGTGGAAATATTAATGTTCTCCTAAGGGAGTCTGTACATCTTAGAACAAGGGACCTTCTATCAGCAAAAATTAGTATCTCATTTGCTGAGTAATTAGGCCTTGGTTCCTCCTTTATTTGCTACAGACTTAAAATCTTCTCAGATATATCTTGAAACTGATAAGCTCAAAGTGTAAGATACAAAGGAAGAAAGAATAAATACCAGAACAAAATGGCAGCTTTGAAAGCCATTGAAGTATACTAAACAACCTTATAAGATTAAAGAAAAAATAAAGCAATTTTGAAAGGTAAGGATTGACTTCATTATAAATGGCTATTAATTGTGTTCTTCTTTAGTATTTATTTCACATGCCTTTGTTTATTAATAAATGTGGGTGATTATTCCTTATTTTTTTAAAGATTTATTTATTTCTTTTAGAGAGAGAGACACACACACACACACACACAGCGAGTGGGGGGAGGGGCAGAGGGAGAGAATATCCAAGTGGACTCCTGCTGAGCGGGGAGCTGGATGTGGCTCAATCTCATGACCCATGAGATCAGGACCTGAGCTGGAATCAAGAGTTGGAGGCTTAACTGGTTGAGCCACACAGTCACCCCGATTTTGCTTATTAAAAAACAAAGACTACCTTTCATTTCCCAAAACAAAATTAAGATGGGATATACTTTTTGGATGAAATGGGTGAAAGACTATATCCAGAATACTGTTCGAAGGTTATCTACCACTGCAGTAATTTTAGGTAACAAACACTCATGAAACCTCAGTGGCACACAATAAGCTTTTATCGCTTTCACAATGTGTGGGGTGGTTGGCTAAGCAGCTTTGTTGGTTTTGGTTGGGCTTGCTCACTGGGATGTCAGCTGCCTTTGGCTGATCTAGGCTGGCCTGGCTGGGAGGACAGGTGGAAATCAACTCTGATCATATGTTTCTCTTCTATCTGTAGGTTGACTGATGCATATTTTTATGACTATGGCAGGGACAAGAAAGCACAAACAAGTGTTTTTACAAACCTCATTTATATAATGTCTTTTACAATCTCATTTGCCAAAGGAAATGCCACAGTTATGCTCAGAATCAAAGGGTAGAAAAAGAAAACTTAAAAATATTATTAAAGTATAATTGACATACAGTGTTATATTAGTTTTGGTGTACAACATAGTGATTCAAGAATTTATATATTAGTGCTCACCATGATATATGTAGTAACCATCTCTCACCATACAATATTATTACAATACTTTTCACTGCATTCCCTATGCTGTACTTTCTACTCCGTAATTTGTTTACCTAATAACTAGGAGTTTATGCCTCTTAATCCCCTTCACCTACTCCATCCATCCCCACTCCCCTCCCCTCTGGCAACCACCAGTTTGTTCTCTGTATTTAAGAGTCTGGTTTTTTTTGTTCATTTATTTTGTTTTTAGATTCCACATATAAGTGAAATCCTAAGGTATTTGTATTTCTCTGTCTCACTTATTTCACTTAAGGTAACACCCTCTATGTCGATCCATGCTGTCACAAATGGCAAGATTTCATTCCTTTTTAATGGATGAGTAATATTTCATTGTGTGTCTTTATCCATTCGTCTTTTGATGGATACTTGGATCGCTTTCATATCTTGTCTATTTTAAGTAATGCTACAATAAACATAGGGGTGCATAATACCTTTTTGAATTAGTGCTTTCATTTTCTTTGGGTAATCCCAGTAGTGGAATTACTGGATCATATGGCAGTTCTATTTTCTATTTTTTTGAGGAAGCTCCATACTGTTTTCCATAGTGGCTGCACCAATTTATATTCCCACTAACAGTGCACAAGAGTTTCCTTTTCTCCACATCTTCACCAACACCTGTTATTTCATGTCTTTTTGATATTGGCCATATCTGAATGGTAGGAGGTAATATCTCATTGTGGTTTTGATTTGCATTTCCCTGTTGATTAATGATATGAGTATCTTTTCATGAGTCTTTTGGCCATCTGTATGTCTTCTTTGGAAAAATGTTTATTCAGGTCCTCTGCCCATTTTTTAATTGGATTGTTGGTTTTTTTGGTGTTGGGTTGTATAAGTTCTTTATATATTTTGGATATTAACCCCTTATTAGCTATATCATTTGCAAATATATTCTCCTTCAGTAGGTTGTTGCTTTGGTTTGTTAATGGTTTCCTTTACTGTGTGAAAGCTTTTTATTTTGATGTTGTCCCGATAGTTTATTTTTACTTTTGTTTTCCTTGCCTGAGGAGACATATCCATAAATAATGCTGCTAAAGCCAATGTCCAAGAGATTACTGCTTATGTTTTCTTTTAGGAGAGTTATGGTTTCAGGTCTCACATTCAGGTCTTTAATCCATTTTTAATTTATTTTATATTTTATTTTATTTTTATTTTTTCCATAGTTTATTTTTGTGTGTAGCATAAAAAAAAACTACACTTTTTGATAGGAAGAGGTCAAAAGTCAGATGACAAAGGCTGTGAATGGAAGGAGGGCTGAAGAATTGGAGCTAACAATGCAATTAATTGTTGGTTAGATGCCAATATTGTATAATTATTTTTATCTCCACCAGATAAGTAAATACAATTGAAACATACCATTAATAATATTAGCTTTAGTACAGAGGTAATCATATTCTGTCTTCTGAAGTACTCATATGTGCTAAAGGTTATTTGCCAGAGAAGATTTCTTTTGTGGTCAAATGGAATTCTAATGATGCAATTATAAACTTACCTTTGTTTGCCACAGAGATAAACTAAATGATTACTGAAGAAAAATCCAGATTCCAATGGCATCTCTGAAGAATAGTCATCATAAATTATATCATTACCCAATAAGCTGACTATACAAAATATTGCTCCAGTATGGGTATTTCTAAGAAACCTGATGCTTAATTATGTGACTACACAGGGGATAATATCAAGTGCTTTTTAATAGAATTTTTCCTGGGACTTATAAGGCCATACTATGAAGTATGTTTTACAGATGAGGAAATTGAGGATCAGAGAGTAGTCAGCTCAAAAACAGAATAGAGGAATGGAGCTTTGTTCCCAGATGTGTTTGGATTAAAAAACCTGCTCTTGTTCCACTGTAGTAACTGCTTGATACATGTTTTATATGTTTGTATTAAGTAAAATAGCTTGTGTGTGTTATTATATTTACCAGAGAATAAAAGCATCTTTTAATTCTGAATATTTTAGAATGTGGTACTATTTTAAATTTTTATTTATTTACTTTAAAGATTTATTTATTTATTTATCCCAGAGAGAAAGAGAGAGAGAGAGAGAGAGCGAGCATGGGGTGGGGAGGGGCAGACAGAGGGGGAGAGAGAAACTCAAGCAGACTCCATGCTCAGTGCTGAGCCTGATGCAGGGCTCAATCTCATGACCCAAAGATCATGACCTGAGCCAAAACTAAGATTTGGATGCTTATTTGACTGTGCCACCCCCAAATGTGGTACTATTTTTTAAACAGACATATCGTAATATAATTTACATACAATAGGATGTACCCATTTTAAGTTTTATGAGTTCTGGCAAATATATAGAATATTACCTGTCACCACAATCAATATTTAGAACCTCCCATCACCCTGAAACTTTCCCCATGCGCCTTTGTAGTCATTCTCCATCCCTATCTCTGGCATCAAATGACCATTGATCTGCTTTCTGTCGCTATAGTTTTGTCTTTTCTAGAGCTTCAAATAAATGGCATTATAAAACATGTAGTCCTTTTTTTGGCTTCCTTCACTTAGCACTTTTTGAAGATTCATTTAAGTTGTGTATAGTACCAGTTTACTCCTTTTTATTGCTGAGTAGTATTTCATTATTATTAATATACCATATTTTGTTTATAATTTATGTGTCCATGGACATTTGGATTGTTTCTGGATTTAGGCTATTGTGATAATGCTGTTATGAACTTTAGCACACAAATCTTTGTGTGGACATATGTTTTTACATCTCTTGTGATCTTAAGAGTGAAATTTCCAGGTCATATACTAAGTATATAGTTAACTTTATAAGAAATTGGTGATGTGACTGTACCACTTTTCATTTCCATAAGCAATGCATGAGACTTTTCATTGCTCCATGTTATGGGTTTAATTGTGTTCTCCCAAGATTCATATATTGAAGTTGTAACCCACACAATGTGACCTTTTTTAGGAATAGGGTTGTGATAGATGTATTAGTTAAGATGAGGTTATTATGCAATCCTAATTCAACATGACTGGTGTCCTTAAAAAAAGAAAAAAAAAACCAGGAAATCTGAATGCAGAGGGAGACAGGGAGAATGTTATGTGAAGAAAAAGACATAGATTGAAGTGATGTTTCTATATGCCAAGAAATGCCAAAGATTGCCAGCAAATCACCAGAAGTTGGGGGAGAGGCATGGAACAGATTCTCTTTCATGCCCTTCAGAAGCAACTAACCCTGCTGACACCGTAATCCCAGACCCCTGTTCTAACCTTGAGACTGTAAAACAGTAAATTTCTGTTGTTTTAAGCCACATGGTTTGTAGTGCTTTGTTATGGCAGCCATAGCAAACTAATACATTCCACATTTTCATCAACTCTTAGTTCACTCAGTTCTTAAAATTTTAGCTGTTCCAGTGTGTGTGTAATGCTCTCATTATAGTTTCAATTTGCATTTCTTTAATGACCAACATGTTGAACATCTTGTCCTCATTGACTTTCTGTGTATCTTTTTTGACCCATTTTTTAATTCAATGTTTGTCTTATTTTTGAGTTTGAGTTCTTTATTCTGGAATCAAGTCCTTGATTCCTACATTTGCAATGTAGTTTGCAAATACTTTTCTCTCAATTGTGGTTTGTCTTTTCATTTTCAGAACGGTGTCTTTTGAAGAGCACACATTTTAAATTTTGATGAAGTCAAATATACCATCTTTGTGGTTTCTTGTCTTATCTAAGAGTTTTTTGCCTAATCCAAGATCAAAAAGGTTTTCTCTTATATTTTCTTCCAGAAGTTGTATAGTTTAGTTCTTACGTTTAGGTCTACTATCCCTTTTGAATTATTTCTTATGAATGGTGTGAGATAAAGGTCAAAGTTATTTCTTTCCATACAAGTATTCAGTTATCCCACTACCATTTTTTTTGAAAAGTTGATCTTTTCACATTGGATTACTGTAACACTGTCAAATATCAATTGGCCATATGATTGTGGATCTATTTCTGGAGTCTCCAATCTGTTCCATTGATACCTAATGTCTTTCTTATGCCAGTACCATACTGTCTTGATTTACTGGCTTTATAGTAAGTCTTAAACTCAGATAGTGTAAGTTTTCTAACTTTGTTCTACTTGGAAAAAAAAATTTTTTTTTGCCTTTCTAGGTTAAAATCCTTAACAAAGTAGGGAAAGAAGGAACATACCTCAACATCACAAAGGCCATATACGAAAGATGCACAGCTAATATAATCCTCAATGGGGAAAACCTGAGGGCTTTTCCTCTGTGGTCAGGGGCAAGACAATGATGTCCCCTCTCACCAGGGATATTTAACATAGTACTGGAAGTCCTAGGCACAGCAATCAGACAACAAAAAGAAATAAAAAGCATCCAAATCAGCAAGGAGGAAGTCAACCTTTTACTGTTTGTAGACAACATGATACTCTATGTAGAAAACCTGAAAGACTCCACCAAAAAATTGCTTTTCTATATTTTAAAACCATCTAATCATTTTCTAACAAAAGTCCTGCTCAGATTTTGTTTGGGATTACATTGAAACTACAGATCAATTTGGAGGTAATTGACGATTTTTTCATATTAAGATGTTAAATGAACATTTGACATATATAGTCATGTTATCTGTAAATAAATAGTGTGTTTAATCCTGTGCAAGCTATATATCTTTCCCCCCCCCCATCTTACTGCACTGGCTAGGACTTCCCTGTATCATGTTGAATAGAAATGCTGAGAGGGTGTTCTTATACATGTAATCCAACTATAGTTTTAGAAACTGTTTATTTTTCATCAGTCTTATTTTTTTCTGTATGCCTTGGTTTGGATAATTTCTGTTTATCGACAGTGTAATTCACTAATTATTTTTTCTCTGTGATCTCTAATCTTCTCATTGAATTAAAAAAAAAATCATGTGTAGCTTGTGTGTGTATAGCCCTTGCTGTGTGGAGCCATTACCAAACACCATTCTCAGAAGGTTGTCAGTTCACCTGGTAGTCTTATACCTACTTGGCTTTCCTTTCTTTAGATAGTCCCAATTGTCGGAAAATAACCAATTCTTGTGTCTTGCTCAAAGAGGCTCAAAGCCTCCTTATTCTCCAGTGTGACATGTAGGTCAGTAGGCTTCCACCTTGTCCTGTAGTATCATCCAAGGAGTTATTTTCCAGAAGGATGTGTCATTCATCTGGGGCAACTTGCAGAAACAAGATATAACACATGAGTTTGGGAGGTGGCTGTGGAGTTGGTTGAATGTTAAGAGGGACAAAATTAAGAAAGTTGGAATTTCTTGGTATTAAGTTTATATCTGGATCCCTTCACTCCACCTTAGCAAATGCTGTTTTAGTTAGCTCTTTGAGGGTCAGATAAAATATCGTCTGTGAAAAGTGAACTTATGTCCCTAGGCAGAATTAACAGCTATTATAACCCTTTTCATACTGTATTGTAATTATTTATTTGTATATTTTATTATCACTGGATTTTGTCCTCAGCTACTTTGTGACAAGCAGTGCCTATCTCACAATACATCTTTGAGGCGATTTGGGTTGCAAAATAATTTCATCTCACAGTTCTCCTTCTTTTCTTCCTTCCTTTATTTCCTCTTTCCTTCCTGATTTCTTTCCTTATTTCTTCCCTTCTTTCTTTCCTTTCTCCAGTCCTCTTCTTTCTCCCTTTCCCCCTTGTTCTTTCCTCTTTCTTACGTCTTTTCTACTAGGCATTGCAAAATTCATATTCTCATAATAAAATAAAATAACACTTTTAGCCTATTTTTTAGTATTCCTGTTTTAAAATCTGATGTATAGATATAATTTGTGTTTTTCACATCACTACATTGCTAAAAATAGTTTTTCCTATGGAAGACAGATATAACCTCGTTTATATTTATGTGTATATACATACCCATAATGTTCTTGCAGTATGCCGAGGAATTCAGCTTTTTTGGTTGCACGCACTTTCACCTGTGTGATTCTAGGATAATTCCAGGTTGTCCTGAAATGCAGATTCGAATTGTTTTTTCATAGATGTATAGCAATCTGTTAATGAACAAATTCACAATTAGAGGGCTAGTGTAATTTTAGGAATGGATTTTGTGTTTCCTAACCAATTATCTTGTGGCATCTAGACCTGTTAACAATCCTGGTTTTCACTGGGATCAGCATTGATCCTACTCTGTGAATGAAATAGCTTCAATATGTTCTTTGCTATATGTGCTCCCAGCAGCAATTTACATCTGTAATCCATCTGCTGAGTTTCAGTATTTCAGCTTCTGAAATGGCAAATAGATTGCTTGTAGCGAAGGACTACCTTCTTCTAAATTTTTAGTTATGGAACATTTTCGTATTGGACAGAATTCAGACTATAAGTCTATTTCTTATACAACTAGAAAATAATACCTTCATTTCTTCAGTCTTGTTTCTCAAAATTATTGTCTAAATAAGTGTGTGTGTATGGTGCAGGCAGTGTTGGGGGAGAGAAAGAGTGAGGGTGGAACAAACATGCAATTTCTCAACACCTCTTACTGATTTTTAACATTAAAAAACAAAACATGGTTGATAGGAAGATATGGGCTCCAGGGATATAAAAATGAATAGGATCTAGTTTTTCTGGCTCTGTTACCCAATGACCATGAAATTTCTTCATTCTCAATCCTAAGACATTGCAGTATGAGAAAAAGCAGAGAAAATAGGTCTTTACAAACTTGTGACAAATCCAAGTGAATCAAGGCTCAATACTAAAGGGAAAAAGAATAGGCAGGCTTGAGTTCTCATCTTTACCTTAGTTATCGAGACAGAGACTTAATCCTTTAGAAATCCGAGATTCATAGTAAGAAACAAGAGTAATTCTTCTGGTGGCAGGAGGTAGATTTTCTATAAGAGCTGTTGAAGTGATTTATATTTCACCTCTGCTGTTTACTCACATCATGTCAATCTTGAGGCATTGTCTTTTTTATTGCATTGGTGAAAGTGCAAAACCTAAAAATCTCAGATTATGTAAGATTTCTTTAGGGATGTATATTCTTCTATGTGCATGGTTTGCTCTGGATTACCTGAGGGCAATTTGTTCTATGTTTTGTTGGGTACTGGTGTCAGAGGCCAGTTGGGTACTGGTGTCAGTTTTTTATGTGTTTAGCATGTGGTGGGTTATACTCCTGCCTTAGTGTATCAGTTTTCTATTGCTGTATAACAAATTCCCACAACATAGTGGCTTAAAATAATTTTTGTATGTTTATTATCTTCCAGTTTTATATGTCAGAAGTCTGGGCATGTGGTGGCTGGATTTTTTGCTCAGGATCTTGAAAGGCTGCAGTCAAGGTGTTGGTCAGGATGAGGCTGGTCCTGTGTGAGGCCCTAGTCTTCTTCCAGGCTCACTCAGTTCCTTGCAGCTATAGGACTGAAGTCCCCAGTTTCTTGCTAGCTATTGGGCAGGAACTATTCTCAGTTCTTATGGGATGCTCTCAGGTACTAGCTTTGTGGCTCTTGGAGGACCACTTCAAAGCCAGAAACAGAGTTTATCATGCTTTAAATCTCTTCCTTCTGGAAGGTCTTAGTCCCTTAAAAAAGGTTCACCTGATTAAGTCAGGCCCATCAGAGATAATCTCCCTTTTGTTTTTATTTCTTTCTTTATTTGAGTATAGTTGACACAATGTTACAGGGGTACAATTTAGTAACCTGACAAGTATACATTATGCTATGTTCACCACAAGTTTACTACCTTCTATCCCATCACATTGATATTGCAATACAGAATAATCTCTCTTTTTTTAACCCCAAATGAACTAATTTGTGATCTTAATTAGTATTAAAAATCCCTTCAGTTTACTCATAATAGTTCACTTAATCAAAGGAGTAAAATCCATCATATTCACAGTCCCATACTCAAGGGGAGAGGATTATACAAGGTATGTACACCCAGGGTAGGGATCATAGGGTGAGCATCTTAAAATCCTGCCTACTACTCTTTGTATATTCTTAAGACTGCAATTTAATTTTCATATTAAATAAACAGGATAACTACGGATTCAAATCTGCTGGGAAAAAAATGCTGTTTTCTTTGTTCCATTTTCCTCATTTATTGATTTTATCTTTTTGACTAAAATTTTGTCAACACCCCAAGATCTTGATTTTGGAACCACTGAGGTATAAATAAATACTAAGAAACATTTATTCTTTTCCTAAATCAACATGAATATTTAAATGTTCACAATTTTAGATTTTTTGAGTCACATTTCCTTTCATTCATCCATAAGCTAAGCCAGTGTCTTTTTGTTGATAAAATTTCATGGTAGTGTGACTCAGTGATCAGTTTTATACTATCAAAAGAGAGCATTTTAAAAAGATTTTTTCTGTTTTTAAGTAATCTCTACACTCAATGTGGGGCTTGAACTCACAACCCTGAGATTGAGAGTCTCGTACTCTACCGACTGAGCGAGCCAGGTGCCCCGAAATAATGCATTTTTGTGATTGTATCATACTGTACAGTTTCTAGTATGTTTGTTTTGAATAAGCATTGTTAGCAAATGAATAACTTTTTGCTAATTTTTTTCTAATTACACAGTTAATGGTGGAAAATTTAGAAAATTCATGTTACCTTGGCATCTCAGGGTTTATCAACAAAAAAACAGATGTAGCTCTGTTTTCTTTAGTATCAAAATACTTGGGGCAATGTCCATCTTGTCATTTCTGTGCCCCATATGTGGTACGGTAAGAGTATTGGTGTCAGATGCCCCTGGGTTTGAGGTTGAACTTAGCTATTTGCTTGGTGTGTGAGCTTTGGGCAGATTTGAAAGTTCCCTAACCTTTCCCCCTCCTTTGTAAATGGTGACAATAATCATCACTATAATTGTACATTTATTTTGAAGATTAAATGAAATGGTACATGTAAAATGCTTAGCATAGTATATCATACCTAGCTACACTCAGTAAATGTTAGCTACTAATACCGTCATTGCTATATGTGAATTTATCAGACCAATGTGCTTTTCCTAAGGTCAAACTTGTTTAGTTTGTCTTATAATCTAATGTTGTAGTGGGATGAAAGGTATAATTGAAGGTACATAGCACTGGTAGAGTAATAGTAGGCAAGTACTGGTCTTGGGAGACAAGAGTTGGGGTGAATCTGGCAGTAAACTTTGCCTGAACGATGGAGAGAGGATTAGGTGGTCGTCAGATCTGCTAGGAAATCTGGAAGAGGACTTATCGCATTTCCTAATTCTAGTCTTGCTTTCTTCAATATGGTCTCCTCTCTGGGATCAGAAAGGTCTTTCTGGTAAGCATATCTGTAGTCTTTTCTTCATCCAGAACTTTGAGTGGTGTCCCATGGCCCAACTGGGGGAATGCAAACTCTTGCATAGTGTACAATGGTGGTTTTTGTGACTTCACCTTGTGTGTTTACCCATTCCTATTACCTTCTACTTCTTCCCTAATTTGTGCTCTACTGCAGCTTTTCCCCGTTTATGCTTTCCCAGTTATGAACTCTGTATACTTTGCAAACATGTCACAGATTCTCATACCACTGTGTTTTGCAGGAATGATTTCCTCTGCCTGGAATGCCCTGCCTTTCCTTTTGATCTGCTAAATTCTTGCTATAAGTCTCCCTTCAAAGGTACTTCTCTCAACCCTGACAGATCCCAAGGGCAGACGTAGACACTTTAGTCTCCTGTACTATGCAGAGTCCTCCATCATGATAGTTGTCATCATGCATTTCTGTCTTTTCCACTAGATTATAAGGAGGGACCATGTATTGTCAATTCTACCACACCCTTGGCTTAGCACTTGTTCAGATATTTCAGTGTCACAATTTCACAGAAATCTCACTAGATAGGTAGAGGAGAACTGTCATCCCATTTTATAATTGGAGAGCTGGAGACACACAGGTATCAAATGGTTTTCCTAAGTGTCAGACCTAGGATTCACTTCAAGTATTTCTGGATGTAAGATTTTTTTTTTCTGTGTTGAAATGTTAAGTTATAGTAAACCCACAGATATTTATTGAGTAGTCACTATGTTTAAATCTCAGCGTTGTGCTCTACAGATGATACAGATTTTAAAAAGGATATCTTTTTTAAAGGTTCTCTTGATCTCTTGACTAATGCTAGGAGAATATTCTTTTCACTTGTTGGTAATTGATATATAGTAGGCATTAAGAAGTATTTATCAAAGATGGATGGATGGATGCATGGTAATTATAAAGGTAACTCTTTGATATTGACCTGCAAATAAAAACCGATCAGTTAGTTACTCCTTTTTTCTATTTTGGGTTTGGAGGAATGCTTATTTATTATGGAGTTCAATTTTGCAAACATTCAGGAAGATGGGTTGATAGGTTATAATATATAAATAAAATGAGATAACGCAAGTTAAAACAGAGGTAGCATAAAAGGAATTAATATAAATAGGCCTTTGAGATAAACTAATTAGAGTTACATTTTATGAGAAAGTCTGGTAGCCAAGATGAAAAGGGGCTGCACACGAAGGTTTACATTTTTTTTCTTAAAAAGAAGGTGTACAAGTGTCTGGGTGGCTCAGTCGGTTGAGCACCCAGCTCTTGATTTCAGCTCCGGTCATGATATGGGGGTCCTAGGATCAAGCTCCAAGTCAGGCCCCACTCTCAGAAGGGAGTCTGCTTGGGATTCTCTCTCTCCCTCTGCCCCTGCCCCACTCTCACATGCTTGCACTTGTTCTCACGCGCTCTCTCTCCCCCTCCAAAATAAATAAATAAATCTTAAAAAAAAAAAGAGGGCATATATATTAATTTGTTCAGGTAAGTTTCCTAGGACTATAAAGTGGGAGCGATTGGTGTGACTAGATATTATCTATTCAGCTCTAAGAAGTTTTCCTCAGAGGAAGATCTCACAGATAAAATAACATCTGAATCCAGACATCCTCACTATATTTGAACCCATGGGAAACCAATGTCAAACCATCACTTTCAAATATACCAGAATTATAGCCAACTGCTCCAGGTTTTCTGAGACCTGAAATTTATTCAGTTTTGGAGACTACCTCGAAGAGAAATAATTTAAAATTATGAACATAAAATTAAGTACAAAGATATATATTTATTTACAATAAAAAAAGAAATCACAACAAATTGCAGATTAGTAAAAGCTGATATATATCACAAATGTTTCTTTTCTGTTTGATTTTAGCTTCCACAAGGCTATTTCCTTTATTATGTTAAAGAACAAACTTAAAGATTCTTGGACCAGATGGAGAGTTAAGCAGGGAATCTAATCTAAAGCAAAAGCTAAGCTCTAGGGTTGAGGCTTGGGGAAAGGATACAGCACCTATCCCATGTCAGGAAATCAAAGTATCTGAGTGCTGCTGATTGGCTGTGCTATTTGGGCTGCTCAGGTTAGGTAGGCACTAGATAAGTACTGAGCTGCCTGTCTGGAGATTTTCTAGAAAGCGATTTGTTATTGTGTACAAGAAGTACTCATTTCCATACGACAGTGTTTTGTTGTGGTTGCTGTTTAAGTGAGGTGCGCGTTTCAGGATCATGGCACCTTGAGTAGTTGTTTTAGTAACAATTAGGTCTGTACTACTGTCAGCAGGCTGGGTGGTCAGGTCAGGATTTATTATCCCTCCTTTTCATCATTCTGCTCCTCCAGAGAAGGGCTGATCATAAGTGTTCTATCTCTTTTGGCACAAATCATCACTTCAATGTCCTTTCTAGATAACAGCTGCATGATAGCATGAAAGCACCTGCTAATTCCTTAAATCCAAGCAAAAATAATTATTACAGAAAAAATAAAATCCCATTCTTGTAGTTTAGAAAATTTCATGTAAATCAGCTTCAAATATGACGTAGCCATAGTTAAATAAATAAAAACTCAGACTTAATTTTTTATTCTTTGAAACCCAATCAGCTTTTTAAAGAGATTTCCTCCCCCTATTTGCCTTGAAGCGTTAACCAAAAACAGCAGAATGTATTAGCTAGAGAACAGATACTCCTTGTGAGGCCAGTAAATGCTTTAAAGTTTAGTGATCTCCATTACCATGGTAGCAAATGACTCTTTGGCTGTGCGCATATGGCATTTACAATCTCCTTTGTAATTTCAGCCATGGTACTGTGCAGTCTCTGTTACTTCCAGGCAACTTTAATCATTTCTCTGTCATTTATTCTACTGCTTACAAAGTCTTCCTACTTTTTGCTTCTCATATCACAATTTAACATTGTGTAGATCTTAATCCTTCCAGATAAAGGGAAATATTACATAACTGTTTAGCTATAACTCAGGAGGTATGTCCAGGACTGCCCTTACAAATACTTCTTTAATGAAATCTGATTCAGTGTTGTTTATAAATGGCTTTTTCTTGAAAATGGCAGATACTTCCTGTACAGGACAAGTATTCATCATGGAATGTGCAACCATCCTATCAACTCCATTGCCTAATGCTCTATTTTCCCAACCGGCAAAACTAATAACTTTGAGTTGAGCCTGTATACTGGCGAAAGGAAAATGGTAAACACTTACCATATAGTAGACACATGATTTATGATTTTGGGGTGCTATAGAAGCAAAGGGGATTTGAGACATTCAGGTAATCTGTTAGAAAAATGATGAAGTGATCAATGTCATATTAGAAGTTATTAATTCTGAAGAAGTATCAGTTATGGAAGTATAAGCTCATATTTCTGAGATCGCCACAGAAGCAACGTTCTTGTGAATTGTGTATCAATTCTCTTGCTGATTTATCTGCTAAACAAGTAGCTCTTGCTATCCTGCCCATCTGGGAGCCACTAATTTGATGTTTATCCTCATCAGGCTTTCTGAAGGACAATTGGCTATATTTAGACAAGCTATAATTGCCAAATAGTAATTTTATAACTGTTATTTTCTCTCCATTTGCTAGCCATAATATAAGGAAACATTTTCCTTCTCCCATTAATTTACCTTTTCATTTGTTTTTTATGGAAGCATAGATTCATGATTTCTTTTTATGTTATGAATATTCTATTACTACCATTATTTGAATACTCAATTTATTTCATATTTAGTGAGTGGAAACCCTTCAAACTGGCACCTATGTCTTTTTTTTTTGGCTTACCTCCATCATCTTTTTTTTTAGTACAGTTTTACTTTCTGGAGCTACAAGATGTTCCAGTTTCACTTTTAACTTTCCTTGCCTTAACACTAAGAGTCAGCTATATTTCCAACAAGGCCAGTGCTTTTTAATGGGAGATGGTATATTAGAAACCAAAATCAGGGTTTAGGACATGTTCATTGCTGCTGGTATCTTTCCTTCTGGGATCTCAACAGGCAGGGCTAAAAAGATATAAATACAGCTCTATCCACTTTTCTTATCTATCATCTATCTATCTATTTATCTATCTATCATCTATCTATCTATCTATCATCTATCTATCATCTATCATCTATCTATCATCTATCTATCTATCTATCATCTATCTATCTATCATCTATCTATCATCTATCATCTATCTATCTATCATCTATCTATCTATCATCTATCTATCATCTATCATCTCTATCATCTATCTATCATCTATCTACCTATCATCTAGCTATCTAGCTATCTATCATCTATCTATCATCTGTCATCCATTCATCCATCCATTTAAACCCATGAATTTATACTAATTACTCTCATTGCAATTCAGTACCATGGAATTCATTCTAGCCTTCTTCTTTCCATATTTGTAATTCCTTTCTCCAACAGTAAGAAATCTAGCTTATTAATCCTCTAAATATTTAATCATTTGCTCAGTCCTACAATACATGAAGGGCAGTTTCAGAATTGTAAGCTCATACTACCATCAAAAATAGATCCTCTAACTAGAGTTCTATTATTTGTTTACAGTCTTTTTGGCTTCAGACTCAGCATATATAGTCAAAGTACTGTGTTCCAAAGTTACTCAGGTTAGTTCTATTTTTCCCCTTCAATGTAGTTATGCTTTTTTTTTTTAATTTGGGATATAGTTACATCATATTTTTTCTGTTACTCGAGGTTTTATTTTCCTAGTGTTTTAAATTTTATTTATTTATTTATTTATTTATTTATTTATTTATTTATTTATTTGACAGAGATAGAAACAGCCAGCGAGAGAGGGAGCACAAGCAGGGGGAGAGGGAGAGGAAGAAGCAGGCTCATAGCGGAGGAGCCTGATGTGGGGCCCGATCCCATAACGCCGGAATCACGCCCTGAGCCTAAGGCAGACGCTTAACCGCTGTGCCACCCAGGCGCCCCAAATTTTATTTTTTGAGTATGTAAAACAACATGATTCAATGTCAAAACTTCATATAATAAATATTCAGAAAAGAGCCATCACCCTCTCCACGATCCCTTCCACTCTGTTCCCACTTAACCCTTGTATGTAATTAATCCATTAGTTCCTGATTCATCCCTCTTGAATTCCTTTTTGAAAAAAATAAGAAAAATATGAAACACTTTAAGAATTTGTATGTCATCCTTGCAGAGAGGTTATAGTAATCTTTTTTGTATCATTTCAGTTTTAGTATATATGCTGACAAAGCAAGCATTCCTGGCTTTATTTTATTGCCTTGTGATAGCAGTGGATATAATAAAGTGATAATTAGATTTTTGGAGGTTTGACATTGTTGGATCCCCAAATTGGCCTACTGGCCTTTAGTCTTACCTTTTCCCATGTCTTACCTGTTTACACTATCGACATTAATTGTGGTCTTATATTCTAGGATGGCTTAAACTGAGAAGCTTCCCCTCAACAGTGCTTTCCCTTCTTAGCCTTGGAAGAATCTGCTATTATGAATAGGCTATTCAGTATGAACTGACATAAGATTTTACTTTTTCCTTCATATCTCTTTAATTTTTTTTCTGATAATATTCTGCTGCCTGTTTTACTTCCTTTATTTATTTATTTTTAAATATTTTATTTATTTATTTGACAAAGAGAGACAGCGAGAGCGGGAACACAAGCAAGGGGAATGTGAGAGGGAGAAGCAGGCTTCCCGCCGAGCAGGGAGCCTGATGCGGGGCTCAATCCCAGGACCCTGGGATCATGACCTGAGCAGAAGGCAGCCACTTAATGACTGAGCCACCCAGGCGCCCCTGTTTTACTTCCTTTAAATTGATTTCTTGTCATTTACTTAGGTTCTGCTTTGTAACTGGCCGTTTTTGTTTTTAACAAGTAGGGCTTAAGGAACTGGCTTTAATCAGCTGCTATGTTTATGCTGGAATGTTTTTTAAAGGTTCTGAAAATCTCCTACTGATTGTCAATACTTTTAACTTTAATTTTGGAATTTGTTTCAAATTAGTTTAATAGGGAAGAATTGGAAAGAGTTCTAAAATATCTGAAGTAAGTGTTCTTCTATTTCTTTAAACTTTCTTTTATTCCTGATACCATACATCGTGTTTATTGGAGTCCCAGCCAGCCCTCTTTGAACAGTTTTTGACCTATTAATGGAGAAGCTAGAAATCTAAGTTCATGAAGATATGGTAGCCTGGATTATAAAAGCTCCCAGAAGAAAGGTCTAGAGTTAGGGCCTCCAGGTGGAGGATTTTCTAGCTTACATCTATGAGGGGCGGAACAAGGTCAATCTATGTCAAGTTTTAGCATCTACTGGCTATAGACAAAGATCTTATAAAGTATCTTCCTTTAATTTTGGGTGTGGGTGTGTGTATATAGTGTGCTTTGAATAGAATGACATGTCATAGAAAGGCGGTGTGGTATAGTGTATTTTTTTACTATGACCCCCATCAACAAATATTTTTGCTTATATTTCCTCAATGAACATATATTTATGTATAAGTTATTCCCTTGTTTACTATACTCATATAATTTATAAGTCATAAAGCAAAAATAAGAATTAAAATTAAATATATAATATATAGCATAGAATTTATACTATACATTTCTTTTTTTTTTTAAAGATTTTATTTATTTATTCGACAGAGATAGAGACAGCCAGCGAGAGAGGGAACACAAGCAGGGGGAGTGGGAGAGGAAGAAGCAGGCTCATAGCGGAGGAGCCTGACGTGGGGCTCGATCCCATAACTCCGGGATCATGCCCTGAGCCGAAGGCAGACGCTTAACCGCTGTGCCACTGAGGCAAGCCTAAATAGAACTTTTAATAATGTCTTTTCATGCTAGTAGATGATCTTGTATACTTCTTGGGTACATAGACCCCACTTTGGAAGACACAGCTGTGAAGAAAATCACACAGAATTTAGCAGATCTGGCCTCTAATTTTGAACTTACAGTTATTGACATAGTAATCCAAGGACGTTTACCTATTATGTGTACCCTTTACTCTCCTCCTTTGTAATGAGGATCAAATGAAATGATATATGTAAACTTTCTAGTATATCATTTCGTATAAAATATTTTAAACAAATTTTAATAGAATCTGAACAGTATTTCATGTTTTTCTTCTCAAGAGCTATGATCAGGGAATACATTTAGATATAAATCCTAATGAAGAGTGAAGGAATTTTATTATGATCATTTATATTTTTTGATGAGGGAAGCAAGAGTTTGCCCAGTGGAAAAAGTTGTCTGGAAATTTCAGTATGCTCCCTTTTTCCTGGTCACATTTATGATTTCTCAACAATAAGTCAAATTCACTTCCTGTATTTGTAAATAAAAAATACTTATTGATTCGTTGGCATTATTCAGACTCTGTGCAAGGAGACAGAATGGTTGAGAAGATGGGCATGTAGACTGTTATTTACTTGAGATTTTGTGTACTTTGTTTTTATTTGACTGATTTTCTTCAACTGAGTTTAATATTTAAGTTATACAAACCATGAGTTCGACATGATTTGCAGGAGAAAGTATGGACTTTGAAGTTAAATATTCCATCTGTGTGATTTGTAAACCATGCAATTCAAGCAATCTTCCTGAACTTTATCTCCCATATCTGAAAAATGAAGATCATTATTTTCATTGTTGGATTGTCGTGTGAATTAAATGATAATGTTTATGAAAAACTCGCACAGTTAAGGCAAGTGAAGTTATATTCAGCAGATATTAGTTATATTTAGAAACATTTTGAAAGATCCATGTTAACCATAAAAATAAATATCTACATCTCATTTCTAGAAGAGATGCCATTTAATTCATTAAGTAAACCATTAAGTATTAAGTTTCTGCTTGGTGTCAGAAACCAACGTGATGAGACCAACAGAGAATGGAGCATTATTATTGGAATGCCAAGATGTTGATTATAGTACAAAGCAGGAAGGCCATAGGCACCTGGACCAGGTGATGCCAAATTAAAAGCATTACCAAATTATCTGACTCTGGCTTCTGCTTTGCTCAATCCTTTGCCTTACTGTGTTCTCTCTTCAGAGTGACTTTTTTTTTTTTTTCTGTACAATCTACATGATGTGCTGAAAATCGCTGCCACACAGTCTTGTGTTTGTATATTACAAATTCAGCTGGACAAAGGACTAATTATCCTTCTATCTTAATTATAACATCTTTAGGGAGAAAGTTGGTTTGAGTCTTCTTGGGTTCCTTCTCTACCACTCAACTAGTCATCTGTGGACACATGGAGAGAGTCATACAGCAGAAATTACTCTGCTAGGTCTTTACGTCTCTGGAATGATTGTGGTGAGGAGGGATGTGGCAAAGAGAGCAATTCTAAGAAGAGTGGTTCTGTAGGTGTGGTCTTGAGACCACTGGTGTCCCTTAAGTGTCATACAGCAGAAATTACTCTGCTAGGTCTTTACCTCTCTGGAATGATTGTGGTGAGGAGGGATGTGGCAAAGAGAGCAATTCTAAGAAGAGTGGTTCTGTAGGTGTGGTCTTGAGACCACTGGTGTCCCTTTTAAGTGTCATACAGCAGAAATTACTCTGCTAGGTCTTTACCTCTCTGGAATGATTGTGGTGAGGAGGGATGTGGCAAAGAGAGCAATTCTAAGAAGAGTGGTTCTGTAGGTGTGGTCTTGAGACCACTGGTGTCCCTTTTAAGTGTCATACAGCAGAAATTACTCTGCTAGGTCTTTACCTCTCTGGAATGATTGTGGTGAGGAGGGATGTGGCAAAGAGAGCAATTCTAAGAAGAGTGGTTCTGTAGGTGTGGTCTTGAGACCACTGGTGTCCCTTTTAAGTGTCATACAGCAGAAATTACTCTGCTAGGTCTTTACCTCTCTGGAATGATTGTGGTGAGGAGGGATGTGGCAAAGAGAGCAATTCTAAGAAGAGTGGTTCTGTAGGTGTGGTCTTGAGACCACTGGTGTCCCTTTTAAGTGTCATACAGCAGAAATTACTCTGCTAGGTCTTTACCTCTCTGGAATGATTGTGGTGAGGAGGGATGTGGCAAAGAGAGCAATTCTAAGAAGAGTGGTTCTGTAGGTGTGGTCTTGAGACCACTGGTGTCCCTTTTAAGTGTCATACAGCAGAAATTACTCTGCTAGGTCTTTACCTCTCTGGAATGATTGTGGTGAGGAGGGATGTGGCAAAGAGAGCAATTCTAAGAAGAGTGGTTCTGTAGGTGTGGTCTTGAGACCACTGGTGTCCCTTTTAAGTGGTTTGTTGGGTCAAAATGACAGACATTGGTGAGGAAGAGGAGAAAGGGGAACCCTCCTACACTGTAGGTGGGAATGCAAGCTGGTGCAGCCACTCTAGAAAACAGTATGAGGTTCCTCAAAAAGTTGAAAATAGAGCTACCCTACAACCCAGCAATTGCACTACTGGGTATTTAACCCAAAGAAACAAATGTAATGATCTGAGTGTACAGCTGTACCCCAATGTTTATAGCAGCAATGTCTACAATAGCCAAACTATGGAAAGAGCCCAGATGCCCAGATGTCCACCGACAGATGAATAGATAAAGAAGATGTGAGATATGTGCGCGTGCACACACACACACACACACACACACACTTGAATATTATGCAGCCATCAAAAAATGAAATCTTGCCATTTGCAACAGCGTGGATGGAACTAGAGGGTATTATGCTAAGTGAAATAAGTCAATCAGAAAAAGGATAATTATCATATAATCTCACTGATATGTGGGGTTTGAGAAACAAGGCAGAGGATCATAGGGGAAGAGAGGAAAAAATGAAACAAGACAAAACCAGAGAGGGAGACAAACCAGAACAGACTCTTAATCTCAGGAAACAAACTGAGGGTTGCTGGAGTGGAGGGGTGTGGGAGGGATGGGGTGGCTGGGTGATGGACATTGGGGAGGGTATGTGCTATGGTGAGTGCTTGAATTGTGTAAGACTGATGAATCACAGACCTGTACCCCTGAAACAAATAATACATTATATATTAATAATAAAAAAAATAAAAATTAAACAAACCTGTATTCATGATACTACTAATACGCTGTTTTTCTTTTTCACTTTTTTTCTTTTATGGATATATACATGAATTCTCCTGAGGCTATGTGACATGTAACAGATTGAATGCAGAAGCAGATATGAGATTTCAGCTATCTTACATTAAGCCAATATTAAAGAAATTTTGCAAAAATGTAAAACAATGGTACTATTCTCAGTAATTATTTTTTTTGTTTTTGGAATATAAGTTGCTGTTTACTTTTTTTTAAAAATTTATTAATGTTAGCACATAATGACTATTATTATTTCATTTTTTTATTGAGATATAATTGACATATAACATTATGTTAGTTACAAGTGTTCATTCTAATGGAATGAATCTGTAGATTGCTTTGGTTAGTTGAACATTTTAACAATATTAATTCTTCCAATCCATGAGTGTGGAATATCTTTCCACTTATTTATGTCTTTCTCAATTTTTTTCATTAATTATCAATTAATGTATAGGTCTTTATTAATGTATAGGTCTTTCATATACTTTGTTAGATTTATTCCTGGGTATTCTACTCTTTTTGAAGCAGTTGTAAATGGGATATATATATATTTAAATTTCTCATTCTGATAGTTTGTTAGTAGTATACAGAAATGCAACTGATTTTTGCATATTGATTTTGTGTCCTGCAACTTTACTGAATTAATTTTTTGTTCTGACAGCATTTTGTTTGAATCTTTAGGACTTTCTGTATATAATATCATTACTTCTTCCCTTCTAGTTTGAATGTCTTTTATTTCTTTTTATTGTTTAAATTGTCCAGCCAGAATTTTCAGAACTATGTTGAATAAAATTGGTGAGGGGAGGTGGGTGGGGGATGAGCTAAATGGGTGATGGGTATTAAGGATGGTACTTATTGTGACAAGCATGTAAGTGATGAATCACTAAATTCTACTCCTGGAACCAATACTAAACTATATGTTAACTAACTAGAATTTAAATAAACACTTGAAACAAACAAACAAAACATGGTGAGAGTAGGCGTCCTTGTCTTGTTCCTGATTTTGAGAAAAAGCTTTCAGCTTTTCAGTGTTGGGTATGCTGTTATCCGTAAGCTTGTCATGTATGGCCTTTACTATTTTGAGGTATGTTTTCTTCATATTCACTTTGTTGAGCTTTTTAAAAAAAGTATAAATAGATGTTGAATTTTGTCAAAAGCCTTTTCTACATATATTGAGATGATCATATGATTTTTTAATAAAGGTTTTATTTATTTACTTATTTTAGGGAGAAAGAGCGTGCACAAGCTGGGGAGGAGGGGAAGGGAGGGGCAGAGGGAGAGGGACAAGCAGACTCCTCCATTGAGCACGGAGCCAATTTCAGGACCCTGAGATCATGACCTGAGCCAAAATCAAGAGTTGAATGCTCAACTGATTGAGCCACCTGGGGAACTCCAAGATAATTATATTATTTTTATCCTCTATTTTGTTAATGTGGCATATCACATTGATTGAATTGTGGATATTGACATATCCTTGCATCCTTGGAATAAATACCACTTGGTCATGATATATGATCCTTTTTATATATTATTGAATTTAGTTTGCTAGTATTTTATTATTTTTGCATTTATGTTTATCAGGGATATTGGCCTGTAGTTTTCTTTTCTTGTGATGTCCTTGTTTGATTTTAGTATCAGGATAATGTTGACCTTATAAAATGTCAGCTCTGTTTTTCAGAATACAGAAGACAATATATATTATTCAAATCTACCTAGTTAATTGCTATTTTTATCAATGAAAATTGTCCATTTGATCTATCATGGACTGAGTAAGGTGAATTGAAGCTTGCTGTTATTAATATGTTGCTCTCAATTTTTTCTTTGTGTACTTGTCACTTTTGCTTTGTGTAAGCTGATACTATTTTATTTGATACGTAAATATTTTTAACAGTTACATTCATTGCAAATTGTGTTCTTTAAGAATAATGCCATCTTTTAAATTTCATTTAAGAATTTCATTTAAGTCTTTTTTGCTCTGAATTAAATGTTGTTTAATACTAAATTATTTGTGTTTACCTTGCATAGCCTTTTATTTTCTGACATTCCAAATTACTTTTTTGAAATATGTCTTATATATAACAAAATTTTTTGCCTTTACTGATCTTTTGAAAATACTTTTCTTTTAATAGATAAACTTAGTCTTTTGCATTTATAATTATAGAAAATGTGTTTAGTATTACGTCTGTCTTTTTTTTATAGTTTATAGTTTATATATCTTAGCCTTAATTTTTGAGGTGCTCTTTCATGATCAGATCTGCATTTTCTTTATTTTGAGGGTGTGTTTATTTGTTAAATTGAAAGATTTATCTTTTTGTTATATTAGTTTCCTTAAAACCACACTTTGATATAATTCTTTCAATTCTGTTTTTTAGATAGTTTCTATTGATTTCTAACTTTGATCAATGAGATTAATCTATTTTTTGCCATACCCTTCCTTTCTCTGTCACCATATTTGTATATGTTAATAACTCATACTTACTTTATCAGCTTAAATTGTATATTTGATCCTAGGCACAGATAACATAAATCATATTTTTATTTACCTTTCATCTTGATATATTTTTCTTAAACTTGTACTCTATTTCCTTTATTGTTATTTAGGAATATCTATGATTATAACCACATTTATTATAACCACATTTGGTTAAAATTTTTATTTGCTCCAGGGAAACATTTTTCTCATGAGTAACTTTTTTAGTTTTTTCCCCTCTTCTATTATTTTTCTCATGTACTGTCTTTGTAAATATCCTATGCTGCGTCCTTTCTGACTGCTCATCTTGGAATAAGTGAAGCTCTTCCCAGACCAGCTACTTACAGGGTATTTATGTAGGGAATATGTCAAAGCTGAGTTGTAGGCTCATAGGAACTTTCTGTGTTGCCTAGGGATTTGTATGTGGGTTATTTTGGCCTTGAGGTTTTTCCAACCAAAGGGGAGACAAAGCTGTGGGGCTATTAATACTGTTTCTTTTTTCCCTTAAGGCTCACCAACTGATAAATTCCTGCAAAAGTGCGTTGTTTATGTGTTTCCTTTCCTAGAACTGTCTGTTTGTTCTCAAAACCAAATTGCTTCCATGAAAACTCATCCTGCCAGTCTATTCAGCCTTTCCATTTTTGGAAATAAGGGATTTTGGTTTTTAGCTGAAAAAAAGAGTCTTTAATCTTGAATATCTTGGTTTTCTGAGATCAACAGCACCAGGTATTCATTGTTATGAACTCCTATATAATCCTTAATGCTGCTAATATTTAATCTATTTTTTGATTTGTGAATTTTAGTTGTCTTTGATTTTCATTGAATATCAATATTCATTTCTATTTCTTATTTTTCTTGTTTCCTTTAAGTAACTTGTAAGAGGTGAAGAAAGAAGTTCTAAATTTATCCTGCTTTTTGAAATTGGAAGGTTCTCAAACTGTCTTATAAATGAGCTGGTTCTGTTTACAACCTTTGTTGAAGATCGTCTTTTGTAGAACATTTTCTCCTGGCCATAACTGGTTAGATATGGAACAAACTATCCCAAGGAAAACTAATCAGTTAGAATGGGTTGAACCAATAAGACTTTCAAAGAATTTGAACTAAGACTTTGCAGTTAGTTTGTCACAGGCACTTGAGATGAAAGGTCATAGAAATTCAGCAGAGGTAGCCATACTGAGCTATAACTTGGAAAAGTAAGTTGAAAGAAGGGAAGAATGGAACATAGGTGTAGAACAAAGTGAAAAAGCCATGAAAAAGAGAAGCACAGATCAAAGAAACCCTGTGATTTCTAAGAGATAGAAAAAGCATCCTATCTCTAGTCCCTTTTCTGTTCCCATGAGCCTTGGCTACAGTATATCTTATTCTTCAATTCTGTGAGATTTCTGCTTCTGTACTATACCACACTTGATATAGGTAGTAGTTTCGGTATGTCTTTACTTCCTGCAAACAAAAAATATAAGTAAAAAAGAGAGGCTCAAACATAGGACTGATAGCAATATAATTAGACATGCTAAAATTAAATGGTATCATATATACTGGAGTAATAGTTCACATAATGGAAATTTTTGCACCATACACAAATTCTTGGAAATGCCTGTCTGTATGTTGAGGAATATTTTTATAAAGAGTTGAGGCAAGTCATATATAGTCTATGTTAATATGAGTTCATCCCAAAGAGGGCATGTTGATTTGGTGTGAGACAGTAAGTTAATTAGTGCAGTAAATTAATATAGCACACAAGTGACAATACTGTATCCAAAGCAATTTATTGGTGTTAATTTCTTCATTTGCTAATGCACAAAGTTCACCTGTTGAAATGGATATTTTAATATATACTATAAATTGTTTCTGAACTTGCACATTTTAAGAAAATTATCTGTAGTTTAGTTAAATTTGTGTGAGAGTGCTGGAGAGGACCTTACTCTCTTAACCATGCGTAATTGAGTATTTGTGTTTTATATATAGGGAAATAGGCACTGCTAGGGCCATAGGCAGAACTATGAAGGATTTCCTGTCTTCTCCTATCTTCAGACTTCCTTTTCATTGCCTTTTCTTTACTGTGGAGCTTACTTTCCTTTCCCTGTCTTACCTGTTCAGGACCCAGGCTCTTTCAACTTCTGAAGCTACTCTTTGTATAGGATCTGAAACCTGATCATACTAAGATTTAAGGAGCTGATAAAAAATTTTTATTCTCGGGGCACCTGGGTGGCACAGCGGTTAAGCGTCTGCCTTCGGCTCAGGGCGTGATCCCAGAGTTATGGGATAGAGCCCCACATCAGGCTCCTCTGCTATGAGCCTGCTTCTTCCTCTCCCACTCCCCCTGCTTGTGTTCCCTCTCTCACTGGCTGTCTCTATCTCTGTCGAATAAATAAAATCTTTAAAAAAAATTTTATTCTCAACTGTAGTATTAATAACATGTCTGATATTTATTTAGCATTTTATACCTTAGAAAACACTTTTATATGCTCTATATCATTTAAACACCACTACAACTCTGTAAGTAGATGATATCTCACATGTATGAATGATGAAACCAAGACTCAGATACTAAAAGAGGGCTTTAAATTTAGGTCTCTAAACTCTGGTTTAAGATAAAACAACAAAAAAACGTAAGCTAATAAAATGAGTCTTCAAATGTATAATTTCTGGTGTCACTTGTCTGCAGTGAACTTGCTTTCTCTGTTCAAACATGGTCACAGCTCACGGACAGTAACAGGAACTGATAGATCACCAGGTTGAAGGCATGAAAATCCAATGTAAAGAGGACAAGGAGGATCTCATTTAAATTAGGGAAAAGTAACTTTCTGTACTTCAGTAATCTCTGAAAACTATTATAAAGCATTGTGTAATAATTAAGACAATGTAGTCTGGTAGAAAGAGGATGGACTTTGAAATCCTGCAGACATGAACCCAATTCCAGATCTGCCACTTACCAGGTGTGTTACTTTGGGCACAGACACTGACGTCTTTGAGCCTCAATTTCTATATAATTGGAGATATTAATACTTGTTTCATAGGACTATTGTGAAAGTTCATTGAAAAACATGTGAAATTAAAAGGATACAATCATTTATTGAGCACAAACTAAATGTTCTTTTAATTTGTACCAAGAACTATGGGTTAGGTACTATTATTGTGAAGATTTAACAGGTGAAGAAACTAAACATAAAGAAGTTTAACAATCTGACCAAAGTCACACAGCTAGTAATCTGTGGAACCAGTGTTCATACTCAAGTCCACCTGATTCTGATACTTGTGCTGCACAGTACATAGTACTTAATACTTAGTACCTTTCTTATAATAATCAGCATTTGTAGTGATGGCTGGGGTGGGCATTTGTTGTTTCGGTCTGTCCAGAAATACTTTCCCCTTCTTCTGTTAATAGCATTTCCCTTCTGTTGGGAAACTAGTTCTCAGCCACTTCTGTGCAGATGGACATGTCACCACCCAGCGAGGGGTAGGCATGTGACTCCAGTAAAGCCAATGAGAACACTCCCTTGTGGGGGTGCGTGGTTGGCTCAGTTGGTTAAGCATCTGCCTTCAGTTCAGGTCATGATCTCAGTGTCCTGGGATCGGAGTTTGGCTCTTTTCTTAGTGGGGAGCCTGCTTCTCCCTCTCCCTCTGCCTGCTGCTCCCCCCTGCTTGTGCTTTTTCTCCCTCTCTCTCTCTGCTTCTCTCTGTCAAATATATAAATAAAATCTTAAAAAAAAAAAAAAGAATGCTTCCTTGTGTTATGTACCGAGAGTGAGAGGTCTTCTAGTTCTTTTGGGATTGCTAGAGTAGGATAATGTAAGCAGCAAGCTGAATAAGAACGGATAATGTAAGGCACTTCATTCTTCCTCCACAATCTTGGAGGAAGTCATCTCAAATAAGAGAAGTGAGGTCAGGCAGAAACTAAATAAGGAATGCAGAAAAAGTCTTGATAGAGAGAAAAAGTTTCTGAATCAAGATTTTGCATAGTCCAGTGGGCCAATACAACTGCCTCATTTGCATGGACTAATTTGAGTTGGATTTCTGTTATTTACAACTGAAAGTAATAGAGTATAAAATGTCATCAGTTATTTCTTTTAGAAATCTGGGGGTGGGGGGAACAGTGTTCTTTATTGTAGTGAGTTTCTACTATAGGGATTTAAAAGAGTATAATTTTGTGCTTAAAGAAGAAAACATTAATTGTATGAAAATTTTCAGTTAAAATTTCTCAGAAAGGCTGAACAATGAAGCACCATTTTAAGGATTTCTTAAAAAATATGACATAGTCGGTAGTGATAGTCATGATTCACTATTTATTAGATTTATCTAAAACACAAAGGAGAATAATTTTTGACTGAGTAATTTGACACCTTTATAAAAATATATATTATTTTCATTGCTTCTGCTTACAAAGCTCTTCACTCAAATGCTCAAACACCTCCTTATGCTTCATTCGAGTATCTCTCCACATCACCATGAGGTTCCCCTGACTCTTCTCTCTAAACAGTTCCTTATTTACTTTTTACCCTTTTCCTGACTTATTTTTCATATCATGGATTGTATAACTACCTGACACTGTACTTTTTATTTATTTGTTTATTACTACTTCCCACACTAGAATATAAGCTCCATAGGACAAGGATTTTTTCTCAACACTATGGAATGAACGCATCTTTTTATGTAGAACATTTGGTATGGACTTAAGTATGGGGAAAAAAAAGAAAAAAGAATACTAAAAACAGGCTGGCTGATTTGCTTTGATCAAGTCTATATCCTTCCCCTCCTGGGGACTTGCCAAGTCCATATTTCTCAGTTTACCTTGCAACCGGGTGTGGTCTTATGATAACGTAGGATGTGAGCGGGAGTGAAGGACACCACTCCAGGCCTCGTCCATAAAATCTGCCACACATAGGGTTATCATTATCTCAATGTGTCTAGGACACTTACGGGTTACACTTGTTGTCAAGTGGTGTTTCCACTCTTTAAAATATCTCAGTTTTGGCAATTTTAGAGACACTATAACTATGCATGACACTCTAGGCCTTTCCCTCTTCTGTAGCACATTGCAGATAAGCCCTGTGACTCTGAAAGCCACACATTACAGATTGCATAGCCACAAGAAGGAAGGACACTGGATCCTTAAGTCACCACTTGGGAGAAAGCTGCCCATCTGGTCACTTTGGGTTTTGAGCAAGAAAAAAATTTTATTTTATTTTATTTCTGTTATACATATTTGAATTTGAAATTTATAGCAATTAGCCTACCCTAACTAATAAAGGAATCTAAAAGTCAAATTGTTAATATTCAGAATATATAAATTAGGAAATGTAGATGCTTATTTTTAACTGATTCAAATACAATTTCACTTTCCAATTATAAATTACTATTGATCCTTGAACAATGCAGGGGTTAGGTAAAAAATAGTAAAAAAATCCATATGTAACTTTTGTCTCCCCAAAAACCTAACTACTACTAGCCTGTGTTGACTGGATGCCTTACTGATAATGAAACAGTTGATTAACACAATTTTGTGTGTTATATATATATCATATACTGTATTCTTACAATTAAGTAAGCTAGAGAAAAGAAAATGTTATGAAGAAAACCATGAGGAAGAGAAAATACATTTACAGTTTGTAATATAAAAAAATCTGCATATATCACACTATTTAAACCTGTGTTGTTCAAGAGCCAACTGTATTTTAAAAGGCTTACTGAGTCAGATCAGGTATAATATTCCAATATTCTATGATTTGTTTTATAACATCAGTGTTGTTAGTAAAAATCAACTCAGAGTCATAATAAATTGAGCATAGGCTTCCTGTTCCCACAGGGATGGTTAATCTGGTATTCTACTGTGGAACATTCCATGTGCATGTAGGAAAATACTATACGACTGGTTGGAATAATTTGATTACTGTATGTTCACCAACTGGAAAGTCTAGTCATAATATCCTTTTTGTCTTCATTTTGTCCCTTGATAAGCAATTCATGAAGCTAATCAAGCTGAATCAAATCTTTCTGGAAGGCAGAAGTCTTGCAAACTGTCTCTGACACCATCTGCTGCACAGAGAAAGGAAATATGGTGTACTAATTGGTATGTTATGAAATAGCCAAGGGACTGAATTGTGATGGTTTTGGAGTCAGTGGATTTCTGTGAGATCTCAAATTCTGACAGGTGCTAGAGAGTACACAGTGTCTGCCCTACAAGTATGTAGAGAACTTCTTTCCTGAAGCTTGACTTGCCTCTCTCTGCCTTTGTGGTCATCCAGACAAAAGAACAAAAGTAGATTTCTTTGGGTAGTTATATACATCTCAAATTTTAAACTAAACAAATATACATTCACTGAAACCATATCCAAAGAATACAGAATTGCATATTGAAGTATTTTCTGGTTCTTTGCAGACAGTCACTATGAAAAATTATTTGTTTTGGTCTTTGCTTTCAATTTTGAAGATTTTCACAAAAGTCCGGTGACATTTGTTCTTTGTTCATCTTTAGGAATGTTATTAAATATTGTTTGGGAGCTCTGTGTGGGAAAGCAGGTCCTTTTGACAAATGAGTTTAACCACAGGGTGATTGCATATGACAAACTGGAATTTTCACTTTGGCAACCTCCAGTATCAATATCTGGAGAATGTTTCCCTCCTAAAGTCATTTGGGCCCTTGCCTAAAGAGTGTAATTCTGTATATCAGCCTTCTTAAAGTTGGACTAGAGGAATGGAGTCAGGGTCTTAGCATTCAATATGCAGATTTCTCTTGAATCCCCACATTCCAATCTTGAGACACAACCCCTCTTTCAAGCCAAATGTTCTTGAGGTCCTGAGTTTAGATCCTCTCAGTTTAATTTATTCAGGGTAAACCTCCCATCTCTGAGGTGATGTTGGGCATTCTGACTGTGGGGTAGCTTCTGGGCTGTGTAGGGGGAAGCAGAGTTCTGAAACTTTGAATTTTCCCCTCGTGCCTCATCCTTACCTTCTATGGTATCCTGTGGGTCTATGACCCTTCAAGTGGAGTGGAATAAGGAGTTTGCTCCCAAGTTTCTTTGAAAAATCATGTTTTGTGGACTGAAGAAATTGCAAATTGTTTCACATGATGTAACCAATATGGGAAAACATATAAACAAAAAACCAAAAAAAAAAATATGGCTGAAGTGTAACCTTCATCATGTACTAGTGACACACTTATTAATATTAACCTCTGACTGTCAAGTGTGTATTTTAAAGAAATATTTTCACTTAACGATGATAGCCAGTATTTGGGTATCTTGCTGTTGCCCATGTTATGTTGCTCCTTCTTCAGCAGAAATGTTCTTTGAGTTGATCTGAGTAGAAAATTGTATAACACATGACACTTTGCTAATGAATTTATATCTGGTTCAGGTTTTTCTTATGGTGACAGTTATTAGAAGAAGGTAAAACTTTAATGGTATATTATTCTCAACAAAATATTAGAATATTGTTTAGGAACTTGTTATTACTAGAACAACAAAATGATCCCTTTAATAGACTATAAAATTGGTATGATGGTATAGAGTTTCCATAAGAGTAGGGTGAGTTTGGACACCACACTGACACTCTATCTAAATCAGCACACATCCAGCAGGAGATGTAAGGAGACACCGGAAAATTCTAATTTGAACCAGAGTTATAGACAAGTTATATTTCTTGTGCATATTAGTAATATGTATTATCCATTCTAAAAACAACAGAAATATCATGTAATTTATAGAAGGAAGATGGATCAATATATTTTGTATTCTACTAAATCGTTGAACAAGCTTAAACAATTTTTCTCTTCTAAAAATTTATTATTGAAGTATAATTGACATACAATATTATATTAGTTTCAGGTATACAACATATTAATTCAACAATTCTATGCAGTGCTCACCATAAGTATAGTCACCATCTTTCACCATCCAGTATTATTACAATATCATTGAGTATATTCCCTGTGTTTTACTTATCATCTTTTGACTTATTCATTTTATAACATAATTATTTTTTCTGTCTGAATAAACCTTCCTCTAAAGTAAGTAGGAAGAGCAGATATAAGTAAAGCTATCTTATTTTGAGGAAAAGTCTTTAGTCATTATTTGAATTTGTTGTTTACCAAGAAGTTTACCAAAATAAAGAATCAGTACTTATATCTATGTGCTCATTTTGGCTTTTAATAAAAAACTTTTGAAGTCAACACAAAAAACACCAGATGTGTCTGGGGATGCAGCCTCTGAGAAGGCAGACTCAGGCTCTGTATTTTTTTTTTCCTATTGCTGCCATAATAAATTATTTCTAATTTAGAGGCTTAAAACAACCCAAATTTATTATGCTACGTTCTGTAAAAGTCCTAGACTGGTCTCACTTGGCTAAAATCTAGGTGTCTCCAGGGCTGAATTCCTTTTTTGAGGTTTAGTTGAGAATCTATTTTCCTGTCCTTTTCAGATTCTCATGCCTGCCTGAATTTCTTGGTTAGGACTCCTTCCTCCATTTTTAAAGACAGCAGCATCTCTTGAATCTTGCTTCTATTGCCACATCTTTTTGTGACAGGAAAGATTCTCTCCTTTTAAAGATTATATAGTTAGTTTGGGACAACCTGAATAATTCAAGGTAATATCCCATTATTGAGGTCCTTAAACTTAACTACACCTTAAAGAC
This sequence comes from Ailuropoda melanoleuca, assembly GCF_002007445.2. Taxonomy (NCBI): domain Eukaryota; kingdom Metazoa; phylum Chordata; class Mammalia; order Carnivora; family Ursidae; genus Ailuropoda; species Ailuropoda melanoleuca. Next base: position 21,787,282 of record NC_048237.1, read on the forward strand.
CCTTTGCCATGTAAAGGAACACATTAAAAATTTCTGGGGATTAGGGTGTGAATATCTTTAGAGGTCGTTATTCTCCCTATCACATACTATCACCTTGAGTTCTCTGGCAAAACAGGGATGCAGACCCTTTTATCAATATAATCTCATTTCTGCAGCATAGTTCCTATATTATTTTGCTGGGGGGATTGTTACCATACCAATCGAGCTACTGTATTTCTTTTTCATGAATTTGGCAAATACACAATTTCTATTGTGTTCCAGACACTGTAGTAGTTACTGAGGAAATAAAAACAAAAGACAGAGCCTCTGTTCTCAAGGACCTCACAGTGGATTAAAAGACAATTGCACAATGTCATAGGGGTAAGCACAAGGTGCCATAGGATCTCATGGAGTGCCCATCACAGCCTTGAAATTTCAGGCAAGATGTCCCATAGAGAATTACATCTAAGCTATAATAAACCCTTTGTGAAGAATGACCATGTGTGGAATTGGAGAGGTATGGGACCTTTAGATTTTTATTTATTTTACTGCTACATTCTGGACAAAATGGTGGTACAAGAAACAGATGAGTCTTCTGCCTTCATGGAACTCTAAAGATATGGATAGTCCTAGACCCGAGGAGTTTAGTGTTCTAATCTAATATATTTAGTAGGGGTGGGACACTTTATACATCAAAGGTAGACCAAGCAAGTTCAGAGAAAGAGCAGAAAAGAACTGAGGTGGTTAAGAGGTTTCAAAGTCAAGAATGTAAATGTTAGGAAGTGCCCACTTGAAAGACTTATTTTAGATTATAAGAGAGCAAAGGTGTTCCAAACTTGAGGAACTTCACTTTCTAGGGGTGATTTTTTTCTTTAATCTCATGAAAAATGGTCAGTTGTTGATCATTTTGAGTGTTATTAACCTCAGTTGACCCTTTAAAATGGACTTAGTTTCCAGTAAAGAAACTACTTTGTGTAGACAGAGTAGAAAGGGTTCTAAGGAAGAGAAAATACTTTTTACTGAACCTCGTTACCACTTACTTGGATGAAAGGACTAATTTATAAAGCTGATTCACTAGCTTGGTCTTATTTTTTTAAATTATGGTGCTAAACAGTTTATGAACTGACTGCAACGATCACTTGTCACTGAAATTCCCAGCAGATGTTTGCAGAATGCTTTCAATTATCCCCAAGAACCCCTTCTCACTCCTTCTTTTTAGAAGAACTGGCAAGTTTCCATTTGTGACAACGTGGATGGACTTAGAGGCTATTATGCTAAGTGCAATAAGACAGAGAAAGACAAATAACATATGATTTCATTTTTGTGAAATCTAAAAAACAAAACAAATGAATAAACAGACAAACAAAAAGCAGAAACAGACCCATAAATATAGAGAACAAAGCAATGGTTACCAGGGGGCAAGGGGTGTAGGGGATGGGCAAAATGGGTGAAGGGAGTGGGATCTATAGGCTTCCAGTTTTGAAATGAATAAGTCATGGAGATAAAATGTACAACATAGGAAATATAGTCAATGGAATTGTAATAGAGTTGTATGGTGACAGCCATGGTGAGAATAGCATAATATATAAACTTGTCTCATCACTATGTTGTACACCTGAAACTAATGTGTCAAAGCAATAAATGAAACTATGTGTCAACTATACTTCAAATAAAAAAAAAACTTGCAAGTTTGGATGATACTACTAACCTGCAAACTCCTGAAGGGACTGTGTGAATTATGGACATGTTAGGAGAATGTTACCAAAATTCATGTAGGGTGAAGGAGAGAGTAACAGCATCTGTGAATTACCGTCTGGAAAGAAAACCCCTATTTTTAGTCCCACTACTCCATGTCTTGCTACATTGCATTCTGTACTGTGTATTTCTTTAAGTCTGGACTTTTGAGTTATTTGTACTATACATCTTCTTCTGGAAAGTATGGATTGGTTCAAAAAATCTAGTTTAACAGCAGTGTTATTTCTTCATCTTATCATAAGATGTTTGTCACTTTCAGATAAAAAACTTCAGTCCTTTTGTATGTTGTGTTAATTATATAAATTAATCTAAATGTCATGTGGACAAAAATAAATAGATGAGTAAGTACATTTTAACTAAGAGTGTTAGCAGACAAAAAAAAAGATAGATGTGATTATTAGTAGTTTTGTCATAAGAACTTGGAATTCTTAAATTTCATTCCATATTGTAATTTAAGAGGATAGGAACTCCAGAATTTTCAAGTGAAATGGGGAGTTCTTGTAATAAAATATGAAGAACATGCATGTTATTATAGTATAAAGATTTGCAATTATGCCTTGATTGCAGCTAAGGGATTACATGTTTTTAATGAAGTGCACATTGTCAGTGTGCAAAGCAATAAATGAAAAAAGTTACAGAACAGAAAATTTAATATATATGATAATACACATAAATCTATTAGAGAAAGAAAAGCAGAATTAATTATAATTCAGTACCCAGAGGGTGAATAAAAATGGTAAAGAATTATGAAATAAAAAATTCATTTTGTAATTAGTTTAGCATAGTAAAATTAGAAAAGAAGTAAGTGTTTTAAAGGTCCTGATAACTTATAAAATATTTCATGAAAGGAGAGCAGGAAAAATGTTAATTATAAGTGGTACCTAAAAGAGAAAAAGTCTATTCTATCTTGAAATAACAATGATTAAGTTTCTAATTAATTCATGGTTTCATTCTGAAAACCAATCACAACAATGTTTTGAATATTCTAAATATTCAAGTAAAATACAAAGATATGCTTAAAGCATTTGTGAAGCTCAAGTGGTTTTGAACACCAGTAATTCTCTCCAAGGCATTTTGGAAAAGCGACATGAAGTTAAACTTTTTCTTCCTTTGGGATTGCTCAACATGGTTATTAATATTTGTGAGAATTCTGATGGCCTATTTGTCTATATATCAATTTGGTTGTTCTTGATACATTAGGAAATACATTTTTTAAAATTATTTTTTCATAGTAGGGTTATTGTGATGAAAAAAGTGTCTTTGTGGAATGAAGTAAAGATACAACAGCCAGAACTTATTCTTTCAGTCTTTATATATAGTGAGTACCTACAACATTCTTAAAGCCACCTAGTTGATAGTTTAAGCTTGATAGATGCACATGGTTTCTGAACCATCATAGAATGATGGAGTATACAATTTTAGATGAGCTATAACCTTAGCCAGTGCAGGGTTCAGAGAGATTGAAAGTTGTTTTTTTGTAAATGAGCATGGTTGATTGATTTGACCAAAACTGATTCTTAGACTGTTTAACTGTTCTGCCCCAACAGAGTAGATGTGTCTCAAACAAAACAAAACAAACAAAACAAAACAAAACCAAAACCCCAAAAACCTCTGAGGAAAAATTGTGTTAGTATATTGTATTATTTTTCAAGGCAATTGATCCTGACATTTACCTGACTAGTTCAATTGAGGTTGTCAACTAAAAGTTCTGATTCAATTCAAAAGTTCTGACCAGTTTGTTACATAGAAAACCAGTGTGTTTGGTTAGTATTTTTAGGTGCCTTTCAAAGGTTTCCTGGCTTCTTGTTTGCCAGATTTTGACATTTAGCATATTATTTTAATGTAACTGAAATTCCTCGTTTGTGTGGAATTGGCTACCTACTATGAACTGAATTGTGTTCCTCTAAAATTCATATATTAAACCCCTAACCCCTAAATGACTATATTTGGAGATAGGGCCATGAGGCAGATAATTAAGGTTAAATGAGGTCAGAGGGTGGGACCCTAAAACCATAGGACTATCATCCTTATAAGAAAAGAGACACCAGAGATCATTCTCCCTCTCTCCCCCTATCTCTCTGCATGAACACAGAGGCCATGTGAGGACATGAGAAGGTGACCATCCACAAACAGGAAGAAACATCTCACCAGAAACCAACCCTGAAGGTCTTAGATCTTGGACTTCTAACCTCCAAAACTGCGAGAAGATAAGTTTCTCTTATTCAAACCACCCAACTCTTTGGTATTCTCTTATGGCAGCCCCAACAGATCAATACAGTATCCAAGTGGGTGGGTTGATTGGATTACATTAAATATTTTGTGATCATACATTTTGATGTCCTCGTGTAGGGAACCTGGAGATTAGATTGTAAATGCATTGGAAACCCAGGCCATGTTCCTTTGATGTGATTTTGTGGCTTGCTTTATTATGAATTATCATGTTGTATATATATTGATTCATACATTTTATGGCCATTTCAGCGGAATGCTCACCATTTTAGTTCACATTCTCTTAAACTAGTGTTTCCTTTTTTTTTTTTTTAATTTTATTTTATTATATTATGTTAATCACCATACAGTACATCCCCGGATTCCGATGTAAAGTTCGATGCTTCATTAGTTGTGTATAACACCCAGTGCACCATGCAATATGTGCCCTCCTCACTACCCATAGTAAGCTAGTGTTTCTAATGGCTTCAGAGCAGTGTAACAACACAAATGTCTATATAGGCTCCCTCTTAGTTCAGATTTTGTGGCTTTTTCATCTTTGAAGAAATTCATAATGGGTAAAGATATTTTAATGTATATAATTCTATGGGGAGGGCATGGGAGGAATACTGATTTCTTCTTCATATAAAATCTATCCATTTAACTGTTTATTTTTATTAAGAGAACTAAAAATTTCATACATTCTGTTTTCTAGTACTTTTTTGGTTAAGAGCTAAACAGCTGTTAGTAATCATGTCTTCATAAATTAAAAACACTACTTTCATCTCCTCTACTCCATTTCATTGAAATATGTATTTTTTATTCTTCCTACATAAGTCAGCTAAGATGTAATAGTTTTTAATTTGAGTGTAATGCTCTCAAAGAGAAAAAACATGTTTTGGGTATACATACCATTACAAAAAATACTGCTATTTTCCAACTTTGCAAAAAATGAAAACATTTATTTCCCATCTTGTGACTTCGAAAATAAGTACTACTATTTTATAGCGTTACATCTTTTATTTGTAGCAGTGTGGTATTATGGAAAAATATGAACAGCCTAGGGCTCAAATCCTGGCTCTATCTTGTGATCTTATTAAAGTCACTTTACTTTTTGGCTTTGTTTTATCAGCAAAATATGGGTAATAATTTGTTTTGGGGTTGCTATAAGGACTGAGTAAAAAATTTATATGTGTTATACTTAGCATAGTGACAGACACATAGATAATGAAAATTATTTTTCTAAAGAATGAAGTTTTGAAGAGTTTGTATTAATTCACTGCATTCAAGTTTCCTAGAAGCTGGGCCTGAGGTCAGTGTGGATGTTTTTCCAGAATATCCTACGTTTTCAAGTGGTGCTGGGATCAGTATATAGGCATGGGCTAATATTTTATTTTGTGCTTGCTTTTTAGGGTCTGAGAAAGGATTAAATGAGTAATGCATATCTGCAGGGCACTTTTCATAGCCCCTGCGACGCAGCAAGTGGCCATTGCAGTGGATGGTAGCCAATGACATCCCGATCATTAACCACCCTTCAGGGATCAGTACTGCTCATTTCCCATTCTGGCTCCCTGGTGGTTTTTGGCAATGACATGGTGATTTGGGGACTGGCAGCATCTATTATTCCTGGGTTTTATTTGTAGCAGAGTCTATGCTGAATTAACCAGTAGTGATAGAAACAGAATGAAGCTCCTCAGTCTATTCTGTCATTATTCCATCTAATTTTTGACATGATTTAAAAGATTAACACAGACAAATATTTGAAGAGGGTTAAATGAAAAGTGCAGGTCTCTTACATAGACTTCTCTCTCTCTTTTTTGCACACTTGTTTGCAGCCAGGAAAATATTTCAGCTATATGTAAAAGTGACAGAATATCCTGTACTGATAATGATTGATAAATTATGTGGTAACATTTGAAAAATAAGTACATTGGAACTGGTCCGAGTAGTGACAGCAATTTATTCATATAATATTAGAAATAGAAATAAATTACCTTACTGAGTTTTTCAGGACCCTGTGACTGTTATTCAGATGCTTGAACATGTAGATATCTGACGTACTTCTAGATGTATGTATACATATATAAAGGGCAATGAAGGTTTTCTATTTTTTTAAAGATTTATTTGTTTTTATTAGAGAGAGAGTGAGCATTAGTGGAGGGAAGGGCAGAGGGAGAGGGAGAGAATCTCAAGCAAACTCCCTGCTGAGTGCAAGCCTGACATGGGACTCAGTCCCACCACCCTGCGATCATAACTTGAACCAAAATCAAGAGTCCAACGCTCAACCAACTGAGCCACCCATGTGCCCCAATGAATGTTTTCTTAAACAACTATTGTTTGTACTAAGGTTGTTAGTGGATATGAGTAAATTACACATACAGGGACAGCTCCAGTATCAGGAAATATGACATGTGGTGGATGGATGAATAAAAGTGCCAAATTATCATAATGATCATATTTGGTACTAGAAGGCACTAAAAATTAGCACAGGTCATAACCACTGAATATATGATTATTAAATGAATAACTACTGGGTGAATCAAAGCTTATGTATCTTAAGGGTAACTCCTTAGCTATGATATGCTTTTATTTCTTATTTTTTTTATAAAGATTTTATTTATTTATTCGACAGAGATAGAGACAGCCAGTGAGAGAGGGAACACAAGCAGGGGGAGTGGGAGAGGAAGAAGCAGGCTCATAGCAGAAGAGCCTGATGTGGGGCTCGATCCCATAACACCGGGATCACGCCCTGAGCCGAAGGCAGACGCTTAACCGCTGTGCCACCCAGGTGCCCCGATATGCTTCTATTTCATGAGTGTATTATTATGTGCATATATTTTTTGTATTAGTTTATGATGTGATATAAATAATAGGAAAGAAATTGAAAAAAAATCTTTTTTTTTTTTAAACCCAGAAACAACAATGAACTGTTAAATGGACTAGACTTGTCTTTAATGCCATATCACCAAACTCCACAGTTCTCTTCTGTCCTTTGACAGGACTTCATCCAGTTTCTTACGTCCACTCAATTCTAGTATCAGGCCTATCTTCTTCAGGCAGTGTTTTTACTCTCCTCTTGCTCCACTGATCACCATCATGGATATTTTGATTGTCGGGCTGTGCTTTTAAAAGAAAGGGTGGAAGGGTCTGAGAACTGCTTAGCATATGATTACACCGATATTGACTTACTGTATTACTCTTTGGCTTGGCAATACTCCTGGCATTCATTGAGTAACAATGAATAGTTGCTGAATTAATTTATGGACAGAGGTTATCCAGGTGAAGAAAGAGAGGCAGGGAAAGGGGAGGGTGTTTCTGCATATGAAAGAGCATGGAGCAGATGTAAAACAAGCCATGCATAGAATATCTTTCATGGCGTTATGAATGGGAATGGCTGTGTAGCAGAGTGGAGGGTACGCTACATGGGAAGAACCGAACCTGGAGAGCAAGCCTGGATTACCAAGAGTTTAGGTAACACATTTTATCTCCTGTCCATCCCCTGATTCTTTTCCAGAGCGTGTATTTTGGAGCTGGTTGCCTTTAAATGGCTATTTCACAGCTTGGCATTTACAGTGGGAACAATGTTGGAATTGCTGTTGTTTACATTGAATTGTAGGTGACAAAATTTGGTTAAGCTTCTAATGCCTTGGGAGAGAGGTATAGAATTCCACGTGTCACAGGATAAATCAGAGGAGTGTTTCACCAAATTGAGAGTAATTTTTAAGGAAACAGTATGAGTTAGTATATCATAGATATTTTAAATTTCTGCTAATATAAAATGTTTTTAAAAAGTTGGATAGAACAGTACGTCACTTAATCAGAATCATAAGTTCATAATGAGTAATTAACAGTATTGATTTTTAAAAAGATTTTATTTATTTGAGAGAGAGAAAGAGGGTGCACTCGAGTCAGGGAGGAGCAGAGTTAGAGGGACAAGCGGACTGTACTGAGCATGGAGCCCCATGCAGGGCTTGATCCCAGGACCCTGAGATCATGACCTGAGCTGAAATCAACAAGGAGATGCTCAACTGGCTGAGCCACCGAGGTGCCCCTAATAGTATTGATTTTTGAAAGCTATCAGAAATAGTTGGTATTAGAGAGCTAGGAATAATTATTTTAGGATATTTATTATTATTCAAACTTTTATAAAGGAATTGTTCTAATTTTAACATGTGGGTTTTAGTAAATTTCTAGAGAAGTAAGAGAATCAAAAACAATGAAATATAGTAACACACATTTTGAAAAGAGATTGTAAGAGTCAATATATTAGAGGGGTTTTTTTTTGTTTTTTGTTTTTTGTTTTTTTTTAATTAGGGTAGGGAAGATTCCTAACTGTTTTCAGGCATTTGAAAGGGAATTTTGAAAAGGATTGTGTTCAGTTATCCTTCATTTCCACTGGGGATTGAAAGACAAGCAGGGGGCTTAATTTGCAGCAAAAGGAAAAATTCATTTAGCTAGAGATTTTTTGGGGAGGGGGCTTAAATTGTGATGAAACATTGTAACAGTTGACCAAGAACTGTTAGGAGTTCCTACTTTTCTTTCTTTCTTTTTTGAATGAATAGAGACAAATTTAAATCTTTATTCATGTGAAAGTACATTCCCACTTCATGGTTCTTTGATGATCCTATATGGATTTTCACATTTCTGCAGAGTTAAAGGCATCGAGGGGGGATTTATTTGTTGGAAGATTTTTTCCCCTCCATATTATTTTTGTTTATCTTTTAAGATTAAACCCATCACACATTGTCTGCTTTGATATCTAAACAATCTTCTGAACGTTCATGCTAAAACGAAATGGGAGAGGCCAGAAAGGCCACTTAATTCTTTTTTGCCTTTGTTCTTTCTTTCTGGTCCCAGGGTAAATGCAAAATTCGTTTGAGGAGCTGCTGTGAGGTTGTATGGGCTGCTGCATTCTCCACAGCACAGCCCATGCCTGCCAGTGCTTCTGAAGGGAGACAGGCTGGACTTGTGGCACTTTTCAGGTTTGTCTTTAAACTCACTTCATGTGTAAACAGGTTCGGTGAGCTTTTCAAGTGACTCCCAGGAGGTGGGTCACCTCCCCACTGTTCTGCATTAGAGTAAAATTCAGCAGACTTTTAAAAGCATTTTACAATCTCAGAACAGAAACATAAAGTAAATCCAAGTATTTGGATTTTTGCCAAGTCCTTCAGAGAAAACTCAGAAAGACTCTCCTTTTCCAGTGGGCACATCTTGAAATTTCCCTTGAGGTTTTAGTTAAACTGAGGGATCCATGGCTCTCATCTTTTCAAGTTCAGACATAGGAAATGATGGCGCTCCAAGGGTGTTTGCCTGGCAAAAAAGCAACAGTTCCCAGGGTTGGAAACTGGTTGATAGTTGCATAGCGTGCCTGCATGTGTGTGTGTGTGTTGTTTTACCTTTGTAGCTGGCAGAAAGTAGTAGCCTAAAAGGAAGGACCAGAAGACAATAATTACATATTGGGAAATTAAAAGGAGGTTATAGAAAAATTTACGAACCATCATGATCTTGAAGGCATGTTCTAGAGATCCAAGGTTCTACTTCTGCTCTGCTGCTTACTTTCCACTTTGCAAATCCTTGGGCAAGTTGCTTAATCTCTCTAGTCTGTAACTTCATCTCTCTCGTCTGTTACCTCATCCATAAACATGGAATAATAAAATAACTATCTCACAGAATTGTTACGAGAATTAAACCAGACGATGAATGCAAAATGTTTATTACATGAGAAGCATTCAGTAGTAGCTATGATTGCTAATATTGAGGATGAAAGGTCAAAGAATACTAAGAATGACAAAAATCTGTGGCTGAATTAGCCATTTTCACAGAGTTTGTGACCTCTTAGCCTTCTGCCCAACAGTCTGGGATAAGTACAATTTCCCAGTAGTCCGGATATTAACTGTTTGCCACTCTGTCCTTTGTTGGCTTCCAGAGGACTTTCCTAGAGTCACTGCTTTGCAGTGCAGCTTGGGCTCCTGTGAGCCGTCTCTTGAGGATACATAGTTTGGGACCAGGGCTTTGGCTCAGCATTGCCAGATCAAGTGGGACAGAATCTCCTGTCCCCATGAATATGCAACACTCAGGGGTTTCCAGCTGCTTCCTTGCCATTTACTCTCGGCTTCAGCCCTGTGAGATAGATGGGTAATTAGCAGGGATCTTATAGACACCTTAGGAGAGAAAAGGAACTAACCAAGTAAATATGAATGTGGTGGAGAATTTAATTATCTGGTGCTTCCTTCTTAGCAACCTAGATGAATTGTGCAAATATTTTTCAGCTCCTAAAGTTCGCCTGTGGTGGAATTCAAGTTCTTTCTCTTTTAAATAATCATTTATCCCAAAGAAGGTTTGCTCATTAACAATAACAAAATCATGCAAACATGTCCATTGTCTATGAAGATATCTATTCTTTCATTTTTAAATAGTTGTAGGTGGGGAAGAAAATAAGAACTATCAAATCTTGGCTTTCTGTGTATCAAGCTGCATAAGGGTTTCTCTTTGACCTTTTGTGAAAGTTAACATAAGGTGCCAGCACTCAAATAATTATATTCTTACATGTTCACCCACCCCTTTCTCCCTTGCTTCCCTCAATACCTGTGCATTTGCAGAATATGAATTTTTTATTCACGTGAACTGAGGCTTTTTCCAAACCCCTTGTAAGTGGAGGCTTAGGGAAGACATCAGGAGGAACGAGAACAGGTGAAGCTGCATGCTTTTGCTATTTCTTAGAGTGAAAGCTCAGTGACCCACTTGATCTCTTTTGGTGAAGAGATCCAGACTAATGAATTTACTTCTGGTCAAGTGAGAGCCTTCCTGGTCTGGATGTGTGTTGATTCGGCTTTGAGATAGTTTATCACATCAGTCAATTATTTTTATAAGTGCCTCGGTCTTTGGTGGCTAATTTTAAATCTTGTCCAAGCTTCTCTTCTGTTCTACACTGGGCCTCCTCTTCTTGATTCAGATCACATAGGCTAATAAGATTATTAGTTTAATTAATGTACGTTTTGAAAATTTATCTCATTTAATAACGAACATGTATTTCAAAGACCAATGTAAATTGACTTTAAGATTGTCTGAAGATTTTTTTGAGGACAATCAACTATAGCCCTAAAATGAAGGGAAAAAAATACTACATTCAGCAAATATGTATATGTTTTTTAATTTTTAAACTTTTTGTAATGTGTGGCAGCTAAGACGAATAAAACACCATTTAGAATCTGAAAGAAGGTATAAGCAGTTCTCTTGGTCATGAATGCCGTTTTAAAGTTCTGTTGCTCTGCTCCATTCAAAGATAGCTCTTCAGGGATCTGTATTCCATCCCTTGTCACCTTTACGCCTTCATTGGACAGTTTATGTTTATGTTGAAGCTGCTGCTTCTACAAACTGAATTCAACTTGAAGACGATTTTATCCACAACTGAATTCCATGGAAATGCGGTACAGGAAATTGTACAGTACTGTAAAGGAGGCCACAAATAACCATATTTTAATTAGAGGAGGCACATCAATTTTCTTTTCAAGTATCCTTTGGAGTGTCTCCCTACACTAGGAAGTGAAGTCTGAACTGGTAGGGTCACACTGCATGCTTCCCTTCCCTGCAGCGCCACAAATAGGGAACTTGTCATTGTCATGCTCACTGTCTCATCTTCAGCCTCTGGAAAAACATCTGGAGTGATTTTGTTTTGTATGTAATAAGCAGATATTTAATTTTCACTGTTTTCTATCCCCAAACATATGATGTGAACCTCAAATAATACTCAGCTAGAAAAATAATAGATTTATATAAAGTATAATACCTCAGTAAGAAGATAAAAATAATAGGAAAATGGTTATTTAAATGCATTAAAGTATAAGGAGAGAGAGGAAGAGAGTGAAAAAGAATAACATGTTCAAACAATTAAGTGTAATAAAAAGGGAATGTATTGCTTCTGAGTTTTACATGATATGAAAACTAAAAAATTTCATTAATAAATGGAAGCAATCAACTTAAAATAGGCCTTCATTATTCTACATATGAGAAAAATAGAAGGAAAATGTTACAACTTATTTCAAGTTTCTACCAGTTATTTCAAATTATGGATTTACTTGGTCCAGATCAATGAGGTGAAGTGTTACTTGAATTTCCCGCCTGAGCTCCGTGTTTTCCTGGAAACAAAGAAAAAAAAAAAAAAAGAAAAGAAAAATAAAAACAAAACCCCAACATCTCGCGTGACTTTGTTATGTCTACAATAAGTAGCTATTTAATTTTCACTATTTTTTATCCCCAAACATATAATATGGATCTCAAATAATACACAGCTAGAAAAAAATAGATTTATATAAAGTATAATACCAAGGTAAAAAGAAGAATAATAAGATGATGATTAAGTTCATTAAAGTATGAGAAGAGAGAACTTGAATTTATTTTTATATGAAATACGGAATAAAAGGAAAATAAAATTCTCTTTGGTATGTTAGATGCTATTATGAACACTGAATCCGTTCATGCTTACAATTGCATGGCAATTTTAAATTATGTGAAGCATGAAACTTTGAACCTAGTCATTTGTCATATTTCCAAATTCCCACAAGATGGCAGAATTTCAGAGCATTTAGAATATATGCTTGGATAGATAGCTGGAATTATTTTAAATCTTGTAACTAGGTTAAGCACAAATCCTGTTTTCTGATCAGTGATGCAAATAATACACAGGGCAGGGTCCAATTCTTCCTCTTGTTATTTACAGATTCTACTAAATTGAGCTAATGAAACAATGGATTGTGAGTTTTACAGTACACCTCAGATTGAAGACCACTTTCTTATTTTTAAACTCTAATTTGAGGTCATTGATAATCACCCAGGAATGTACGGCCTCATCTGTGTTTCATTTATTTTATTCATGAGGGTCAGAGATGAGCGGGGATGCAGGCCTTAACAGATGGAACGCCACGTCTTGGTATTTTAGAGGTTCCGGCCACATGGCAGTGTGGTTCTGCAAGCAGCGAGGAGCAGTCAGTCCTGTCCATCACCAAGCTTGTGCCTATGAATATTTAAATGATTCAGTTGAACATGCACTGGGTGATACAGGCTTGTTGGTGGAATCCTTGAGGAAACAAACGCTATCTCTCTCTCTCCCTTTCTCTAGCTCTCATTTTTGCTAGTGGTGATTGTCACTGTTAGTGATGCATCAAAGACAAGTCCCTATGCAGCCATGAATGCTCCCATAGCCTAAGAGAAGGAAGGGGTTTCTGGAACCAAATTAAAGCACACTACACTAACAACATAAGAGATAGGTGTTTGAAGTTAGCACCAAACTTCCATTTTTGCCTGAGTTTATATTTGTCTTTTTCTTCACAGATGGGGTTTTTACATTCTTTAGTGTCTTTCATTTCTCTATCTATGGATAGGGTTTTCTGGGGATAAGTGACATTTCTTTTTTGAAGTTACCTTTCTAAACTAGAGTGTTAGACAACTACATTGGTTAGACAGTTAGATGGTTCCTTCATTTGATAAGTAGGATATATGTACTTTTCAAAATAATTTTATTTAAGTGATAATCTTGGTGCTAACATTATAATTCTGCCGGAATGCACCTGGTACTTACCCAGTGCTAATGGGTGGTGCCAAAGCTCATGAGAAGAAATTACTAGTGGCAAATATCTCTAACCTGAGGATGAAGAATTCGTTCTCTCTTAATGTCAGAGCCGTTAGTAGTGGGATTTGGTTTTTATTGTATTATGTGAGGGCATCTGATCTTGAAAAGTGATTCTATTAGTTGGTTAGGTGGAAGTTTGTATGGAGGCTGATATATACTTGGGGTAAAGTTGATTTATGTGAACTGAATTTGAGTTGTTGCACAAACTGCTCCCAAAATGCTCATGGCACTGTGTGGACAATATTTCTTAAGATTTTGCAAACTAAATTATTTTGCCTCCCCAGTAACTACATGCATAGCCACTGCAAAGGGGCATCTCAGTAGCTGTAGCAAATAACAACTTTGAAATCTGCCTAATTGCCTGCTCATAAAGCCAGAGACCACCTTGAGGGGATCCCAGGTCCTTCTGCATTCTACTTCCCAGCCTCTGACATGCAGGCTGACTGGTACCTTTCCTGTTACATCTCAAAACGCACTTGAAGAAAATTCAAGGTGATTTTGTTTATAAGAGAGAGCTCTCAGTATGAAGTGAATACCTTCAGGGAAGAAAATTCAAAGCTCTAGAAATAGATTTCTACAGGGTTTTCCCCCCAATTTGAGTTTTGGAAAAGTAACAAGTAGCATAAAGAATTAACTACACTTAAAGTATTTCAGAGAAAAAAATATTTCAGAGATGATCTTTATATTCTACTCTAATGGTTAAATATACAGATAAAAACATTCAACCTCTAACAACAAGGAGCCTAACAACCATGGGTTCAGCTAAAAACAACAAAACCTAAAACATTCCCCACTCCAAATTCATTCAGGTGCAGAGAACTGAATCAACTCTAGCTATTTTAAATATAAAGGGATTTATTGCCAAATATTAGATAGCTTATAAAATCATTGGGAGGAATTGACTCTCAAGGTCACACCACGGAAATGAACTACAAAATTGCTGCTGCTTCTGCCTTAATCAAGAGGTTTCCTGTCGAACAGAGAATCACTGCAACAGCTACTGACTTTAGAACAATGTCACCTCTGCTACAATCCACACCAGCAAATGGAGGTGTTGTGCTTGCCTTTCTAAAACTTACCTCAGATCAGAAGTCGAGTCTTTCATAAGTACATCTAAGAAAAAAATGATATCATATCCGGAACATTGTTGTAAGGGAGCTAGGTATATTTTTTTACAATGCAAATTATGGTAAAAGAGATAATTGAATTTTTAGGATTACTTTTATCTTTCATGGGGAAGACAGCTTGGGATGGTGAACACTTGGTATGCTGAATTGCCTTCTGTCTCAAATATTTTTACTCAAAATGGTTTTAGGCATTTTTTTGTTTGTTTCAAGTTTCTATTTAAATCACTTACATATAACCCCAGTGATCATCACAAGTGCCCCCCCTTAATACCCATCACCCATTTAGACCATCCCCCAACCAACTTCTCCTCCATCAACCTTCAGTTCGTTCTCAATCATTAAAAGTCTCTTTATGGTTTGCTTTCATCTCTCTTTTTATTTTTCCTTTCCCATATGTTCATCTGTTTTGTTTCTTAAATTCCACATATGAGTGAAATAATACGGTATTTCTCTTTTTCTGACTGACTTATTTCACTTAGCGTAATACACTCTAGTTTCATCCACATCATTGCAAATGGCAAGATTTCATTCTCTTTGATGGCTGAGTAATATTCATATATATACATATATATATTATATCTATATACATCATCTCTTCTTCATCCATTCATCAGTTGATGGACATTTAGACTCTTCCCATAACTGTGCTATTGTTGATAATGCTGCTATAAACATCGGGGTTCATGTACCCCATTCAGATCTGTATTTTGGCATCCTTTGGGTAAATACCTACTAGTGTGATTGCTGGACTGAAGAGTAGTTCTATTTTTAACTTTCTGAGGAACTTCCATACTGTTTTCCAGAGTGGCTGCTCCAGTTTGCATTCCCATCAAGAGCGCAAGAGGGTTCTCCTTTCTCCGCATCCTCGGCCAATACTTGTTTCTTGTGCTGTTATTTTTAGCCATTCTGACAGATGTGAGGTGATATCTCATTGTACTTTTGATTTGTTTTTCCCTGATGGTGAGATATTGAGCATTTTTTCATGTGTCTGTTAGCCATCTGGATGTCTTCTTTGGAAAAATGTCTATTCATGTCTTCTGCCCATTTCTTAACTGGATTATTTGGGTTTTGGGTGTTGAGTTTGATAAGTTCTTTATAGATTTTGGGTACTAGGAATTTTCTTATACCTGCATCTTTTAGGTTTGCCCTTATATAAAATGTGATAGATCGTATGAAGTTCTGGCCCTAACATATTATAGAAGGCAAGCAAAACTTATGAAGGAAAACACCCTGAAAAGAATCAAGATAACAGAGCACTTTTTGATAAGGCTGCGTTGAAAATCTAGGACTCCTCAGTCTGAGGACGGTAAAAAGAATTATGTCAACTGTAAACTTGAAGGAATGGGTAGGAAGAAAAGCCAAAACTAGGATTTGGTTCTAATCTTGAATAGGTGGTTTTAAGGTAAGTACAAAGAGGTGCTACTCACCTAAACAGCATGTATCTTTTCATTCTTTGTGTGTATACAGGACTGGCCAGGTCCTGTGGGGATTTTTACCAGTAGAAAGGGAATTTGAGGGGCGCCTGGGTGGCTCAGTCGTTGAGCGTCTGCCTTCGGCTCAGGGCATGATCCCAGTGTTCTGGGATTGAGCCCCACATTGGGCTCCTCCTCTGGAAGCCTGCTTCTTCCTCTCCCACTCCCCCTGCTTGTGTTCCCTCTCTCGCTGGCTGTCTCTCTCTCTGTCAAATGAATAAATAAAATCTTAAAAAAAAAAAGGGAATTTGAGTACGCTGAGGAACATGGACATTGTATGTGCTCAAGTGTTTTTCCAATATTAATACATTAATGAAAATACAAAATTAAAAAAAAAACCATTCAAGACTTCTTATATTAATTCATGAAAGGCAGATTATCAAAGGAAGTCATGAGATCAATATCTCAGGAAGTCAGGAAATCAATATCTCTAAGCCTTTGGGCTAGGTCATGGGAAGGAAATGTAGCAGAATGGAAGGGCTTTGGGTTTAAGCCAGATTTTAATCCAACTTTGCCATTTGCTAGTTGTGTGATCTTCAGCAAATAACTTAACCTCCAGTAGCTTCAACTCCTTTCTCTGTAAATTGGAGATAATATACCTAGAATTTAAGGCTGTTGTAAACATTAAAGATAGAAAGGGTAAAATGGCTAGCTACATGCTCTAGTACATACAGAAATAAGAAAATGATTATTTTTTTTAAAGATTTATTTATTTGAGAAAGAGAGAGTGTGTGTGAGTGGGGGGCGGAAGGGCAGAGAGAGAGAATCTCAAGCAGGCTCTCCACTGAGCATGGAGCCTGATACAGGGCTTGATCTCATGACCCTGAGATCTTGACCTGAGCCAAAACCAAGAGTCAGGTGCTCAACCGACTGAACCACTCAGACACCCCAGAAAGTGATTATTTTTTACTACTGCTTTGCTAGAGGCAGAATGCCAGTGAGGTGGACACTTGATACAAACCTGTGTGGGAATGTTCATCTCCTTATGCATGAGTGTAACCCCTTGTGGCATTCCTTATATCTTTGTGTATGTGGACCATACCCAGACTTTGAATTCTTGCATGTTAGTGCATATCTTATGCTTAACTGATGACAGTCAGTCACCTCATGATGGATCTTTTTTGTCTCTCCTATTCCAACTCCTGTCCTTATTTTAACCCACATACTGGTCACATACTATTTTTTATCTTTCATAACCCCTGCCAGATATCTGCAATGGCTTCATATCATCTTATAATTGTTCTTAAAATGCACAATTCCAGTTTACCAAAACTGTAAAGTCTTACTTTGTGGAGGTTGGCAAGGATGGAAGAGGGTTGTGGCATAATGAAGATGGATGGGGAAAGGTCCATAGGTAAATTAGTAAAGAGGAAAAGCCAGATAGATAGTCTGTAGGTAGATTAGTAGGTATTTATATGATAGATAAATAGATGATAAGGTAAATGCATTAGAGAGAATAGGAGCTGGGGAGGTAGGACAGGAGTGTTGTGAAGCAGAGAATGTGTGGTGTAGAATTGGGAGACCCAGGTTCTGTGTCTTGTCTCAAGTCTCTCTCTGGTCAGATATGCACTGTTTGGTTCATGTGATTTCATTTCATATGCTTCTAAATGAAGAAGGGCTATACATTTTTGAAGAGACATTAACAAATAGCATGCCTTAGTAACAAATCTAGGAACTTACGCAGGATTATTTTTGCCTCCCTCCCTTCCCTCTCTTCTTCCCCCCTCCGTCCTGTCCTTCCTTCTTTTCTCGCTCCCTCCCTCCCTTTCTTCCTTTCACTTCTTTCTGTTGTAAATTTTGTATCACCATAATTCCTTCATACTTTCCCAAAGAAATCTTTTTTTTTTTTTTTCTGGGTAGGAAAATAACACATTCTTGTTGCAAAAATAAGTATTAAGAATAAAAAGAAATCCACATATTCACTTTAGGCATATGTTTATGATTTTTTTGTTATTATAAACAACCTTCAAACGTTAGACATTTGGACATGTGAATGATCATTTCCTTTAGATAAAATCCTAGAAATGAAATTCCTGAGGAAGAGTGCACATATCTTTAAGGGTTTTGACATGAATTTCCCACTTTTGCCTCCCTTTCCCCTTCCCTCAGGGCAGATACAAGGTATGAGAACCTGTTTTCCCACACCCTCACCAACACTGGATATTATTGATCTTTAAAATGTTTTCCAAACTATTTGGGTGAAAAAGAGCATCTAATGGATGTTTTCGTTTACTGTTCATTGGTTAATAGTGAGTCTAAAAATATTCCTTATGATTGTTAGTTATTTGGAGCACACAATATTATACCATAGCTTATCATCACATTCTTTCTTCAAGAAATGCCATTATTGACTCCTCCGTAGCTAAAAGTAGTGAGTATATGCTAAGCAAGTTTATGTGCGTTATTTTACATGCAGTTCTTAGGAAGAAAAAAAGTAAAACTATGTTCTTTGGTAGTGGCCTAATACATGATATCCAAAATGAGGATTCAGAACCTGTGCTTTATAACCTTATGCAAAATTAGTTGAATTTTGGATTTTTTGTTGTATTCTGTCTTGTCAGTGGGGGTATTATTCAGAATTACATGTGGCGTGTGTTATTTCTAGTGATCTGACCATTTTCACTTTGCCATAGCTGTGTTTCCTAGCAGTGGCATTAACTAGTAGGCATCTTTATTATCATTCTTTATAGAACTGGGCTTCTAAAGTTTGAAATGAATAAGCAAGGGCAGGTCAAACATTTTTCATAATAATGTTGAAGTGAATGAGAAGAGAATGCAGGGCCTTTATCAATGTTTCTTTTTTAATCTTAAATTTCTGATATTCATTTAAAGCCATTTTTTTAAACTGGTGAGTTCTGCATGCATAGTCTCCTAATGTGTGACTAATACACTAAGTACTTCTTCCCCAGTGGAGAGAACAAGATCATTTGGAAGAGATTCAATTCCAAACGTTCTCTTATCAGGTTTGCTTTATTAGCTTTGGTGTCTGGATATACACAGTACACCTTATTCCTGCTGCAAGTAGAATTGTTTGCTAGGAGAGGAAAACATTCTTTGCCCTTGAGAAACCTTCAAAGTGAGTGAAAATTGCTGTGATGCAAACTCTGTAAAGCAATTTGTAAACCTTTGGGCCATCGGCATTGCTATTGCACATCTTAGTGTCTGTCCTCCCTGTTTCATGGCATTTTTTTATCTGCCTTGTTATGTCGGAAGAATTATTTTGCTTGCTATAGTATCAGGGATATAATCTGGGGAGACTATCAAAGTGCCAAGGCAATATAATCCAGCAAATGAGGATAACGTTGGAATTTAAGGAAAATTCCATAGAAATTATATTTCATTGCTAAGCTTATGTCCCCCCCTTTTCCTTCAGTCATTTTTCTAGTAACTTACTGGATAATATCTTTTTTTAAAAAGATTTTATTTATTTATTTGACAGAGATAGAGACAGCCAGCGAGAGAGGGAACACAAGCAGGGGGATTGGGAGAGGAAGAAGCAGGCTCCCAGCGGAGGAGCCCGATGTGGGGCTCAATCCCATAACGCCGGGATCACGCCCTGAGCCGAAGGCAGACGCCCAACCGCCGTGCCACCCAGGCACCCCTACTGGATAATATCTTTTTTACTATTACACTTCAAGTAACTACCATCCCTCACTATTATTCTGATAAGGATTACCTGTCCCTTCTTCAAAAGCATATGTAGTTTAAGGACAACATTCTGTGTCTGTTAGATACTGTCGAGTAAATGTTTAATGAATTGAACTGAGTGAAAAAAAATCCCCAAGGATTCCTGGGCACAGACTATTTAGTCTTGGAGTTCTCAGTCAGTTCCCTAATATAAATGCTCTGTCCAAGTTCTTCACCTCAGGGTAGAGTCTTTTTTATTTTTATTGGGGGATAGGAAAGGTAAATATCCAATGCATTGATTTAAAGAATACAAATATTCTGCCTTACAAAGTTTTCTAACATACAAAGCAAAGTAACATACTTTGAGAGATAAAATATTAAAAATAGAAAGTCAGAATTGTCTTTCAAAAAGGNTGCCTTACAAAGTTTTCTAACATACAAAGCAAAGTAACATACTTTGAGAGATAAAATATTAAAAATAGAAAGAATTGTCTTTCAAAAAGCTGGTTACTAAAGTACACAACAGACTTAAATTTTCCGAGTTCTCCACACTGTTACAAGGAAAAGGGAGCACTAAACTTGCCAAATAGTAACCAGTGGGTAAAATTAAATTTGGGAAACAACTTGAATATTCCAATAGGTCATTACTGTACTTGATATCTGGTTATTTTCCCTTTGTCCACCCCACGCCCTTGATCCATATCCCTTTTCTCTGCTTAGCTCTGTGCCCCATAAGAACTGCTTCTCTTTATGGATTGCTTCCCTTCCTGGGTTTCCCTGTTGGCTGCTCCCAGTCATATTTCATTGATGAGGGACATTAGCAGGGGACTAGAGAGCAGAGGGAGAGAGGCTAGGATATTTCTTTCCTTCGACTCCCACCCTGACCATCTCTGGCAATTTCTGTTTCCCCATTGCTATAGCTTCCTCATGTGGCCCTCCTCTCGAATTCAGCTCTTTAGGGTTCGGTAATGCTTTTTTTTTTTTTTTCTTCCCCTCCTGTCTCTCTCACCCTTATGGTGGTGATGACTTTTCACTAACGCTAGCCTCTGAGTACCTCTCCATCCAATGTTTATTCTCTTATCTCTTAATCTCTCTTCTCACATGTTTAAGGACTCCCTTCACCAAAGTCTCTTTATTTGAATCACCCACAGGTGAATTCTGTGTCCTGCTGGGGAACCTGAATGATACAGTATCAAACTTCTGAAGTCTTTTATTCTTTAGTTTCTATATGAAGAAAGAACAAGAATTTCTCAATGTTCTAATCATACCCTTGTTTATAGGAGCCTGTATCATGGAAGTGTATTTTTTAATTTGATTAAGTGAGTACAAAAGGAAAAAGAAAGAGGAATTGGGCAGATTCTAGATCTTAAGCTATTCTGACATAATGTGGCATGTTCAGCAATAAATGGGTTGGAAAACAAAATTGGAATGTTTTTGACCCCACTAAGTTCACAAATATTTAGTAGTGGACTCTTTGTTCTTAATAATAATAATCATTAAACCAAGAGTATATAAGAGATCAGAGTCACAGAAGTAAATACTTCTGAGATCATGATATGCAGATGAGAGGTAAAGTATCAATACTGCTGTTGGGATACATGCTTTTAATGACAAGGGAAAGGTTGTCACATGATGTTAGTGATTGTGCTATAACTAGTGACTGTGCTAGCTAGTTTAGTTATTTTGTGAGTTTGAAACACTTTGTATGTATCAAGAAGAATTATAGTGTTTGAAATGGGCCTTGAACATAAAAGTTAAAAACCTCTGAAAAGCTGCTACATGCCTGGAAGCCAGCTCCATTTAGTTCTTTGTATGATATTTTGCTTGGGATGATGTACCCTTAAGTACTTTCGGAGAAAAGTAATTAAATATGGTCATAAAACTAAAAGAAACAGGTGACTATGGGTTTTTATTATACTATGAACTAATTTGTTGACTTTCTCCCTAAATTTTCATTTAATTTTCTATTGGAGCTGTAATTTTCTACTGGAACTTTGAATTTAAAAAAGAAATTAATGGCATGGCATCTTTTCCTCAAAGGTATTACTGTGTAACCAGAAGGAATGCATGTATAAAAAAGATAAAGAGCATTTGTAGGATGACATGTGACTACTGACCAAACCTGTTACTCAGGACTCTTAGTTGCAAATGACAAAAATCCTAATTAGTTTGGGGAGAATGGACTTATTGGTTTACATAACTGAGAAGCATAGGGGATAGAGGTACCTTTTGGCTAAATGGATGACTTGAGGTCACTTATTCCCTCCTCATCCATCATCTCTTCTTTCTCCTGTAATAGCTTTAATCTCAGGCAATGTCTTCCTGATTGGTGGTAGAGCTGGCTATTGGAGGGAAGTTATAAATTCATGTTATCTTTATAGCAAACAGTTCCATTCAAAAGAATATGCCTTGAAGACATACAAATGGCCAAAAGATGCATGAAAAGATGCTTAGCATCACTATTTATCAGGAAAATGCAAATCAAAACCACAATGAGATATTACCTCCTACCAGTCAGGTATGGCCAGCATCAAAAAGATAAGAAACAACAAGTTTTGGTGAGGAGATAGAGAAAAAGAAACTCTTTTGCCCTGGTAGTGAGAATATAAACTGGTGCAGTCACTACGGAAAACAGTATGGAGGTTCCTCAAAAAATTGAAAATAGAACTACCATATGATCCAGTAATTCCACTACTGGGTATTTGCCCAAAGAAAATGAAAGCACTAATTTGAAAAAGGTATTATGCACCCCTATGTTTATTGCATCATTATTTACAATAGCTAAGATATGGAAGCAATTATTATACAGACATAAAAGGATGAGATTGTGCCATTTGAGACAACATGGATGGACCTAGAGGGTATTATGCTAAGTGAAATAAATCAGACAAAGATGTATACCATATGATTTCACTTATACATGGAATCTAAAAATTAAAACAAAACAGACACAAAACAAAAACAGACTCATAAATACAGAGAATAAACTGAGGTTTGCCAGAGGGGAGGGAGATAGGGAGATGGGTAAAATGGGTGAAGGGCAATGAGAGATACAGGCATCCAGTTATGGAATAAATAAGTTGAGAGAATAAAAGACACAGCATAAGGAATATAGTCAATGATATTTTAATAGCAATGTACTGGGACGCATGATAGCTACATTTGTGATGAACATAGCACAATGTATATACCTGTTGAATCCCTACATTTTATACCTGAAACCAATGTAACGTGTGTCAACAAAAAAGAAAGAAGGAAGGAAGGAAGGAAGGAAGGAAGGAAGGAAGGAAGGAAGGAAGGAAGGAGAAGGGAGGTAGAGAGGGAGGGAGGAAGAAGGAAAGGAAGAGAAAGAAAGAGAGAGAAAGAGAGAGAGAGAAAGAGAGAAAGAGGAAGGGAGGAAGAGAGGAAGAAAATGCCTCTTTTCTGTTATTTGCAGCTAAAGTTGCAATGAAGGTTGTGATTGGTCTGAATTAGATCATATACCAACCATCCTGAGTATCTTGTGAGTAGGTATTAGGTACTCTACTTGGTCCATCTTGGGTCATGTGCTCATCTCTGCAGAAAGTGAGGGTAGGATGAAAGGAGTCATAAATTGGAGTTTCCATGAAAAGACAGACTGTGTAACAATAACAGAATGAGAAAAAGGGTGAACAGACAAAAACTATGATTATCACAGCACACTACCACTTATTTCTTGATGTCTCAACAGCAAACTTTTTTTCTGTATGCATCATTTCAAAATGCCACTGCCTGCCAGTGGAAGTATTAGACTTAGATCCAATAATGCACTCATTCCCAAAGCTAAGAGAGGCAAGTCAATGTCTCAGGCAGGTGTTGCCCTTAACTCCCAGGTCCTCACCTATGTTAACTCCATCCTTTCACATTTTAAGCTCCGTTACTAGCAGCATCCCACTTGTCAGTATTTCTGTGTCAGGGCTGTCTTGTATAAAAGTGATAGAAAACTAGTGGAAACTATTTTTTTCCAAAAGAAATTCACTGGTTCCTCTAAATGAAAAGTTTACAATTGCATATCGGGTGTGATGGATTTAGGGATAAAAGTGATACTATCAGGACATCACCTTTCCCCCATTGAGTCCCATTTTCCTCTTAGTTGATTTATTTTTGGGGCAGATTTTCTAACATGGTACCAGATCTAGACTGCTAGCATCTGTAGGCTTACTTCAATGGCATAGCCACAATTTCACTTTTTCTGCATCCAGCAAAGTTATCAGAGATTAATTTAATCAACTTGGGAAAACACCCATCCCTGAGCCAGTCACTGAAGTTTGGCGTGTGTGTGTGTGTGTGTGTGTGTGTGTGTTGGCAGTGGGGGTGGGTGGGTGGTGGAGTAGTCGGATTTGCTGGGCTTATGTCATGTGGACACCCTAGTTGTAGTGATGGTAGGGAGAGATCAGTTCTATCTGGACCACATAGAGTAGGCTTCACATGAAAATGAGAGGCTCTTGTCAGCAGAAATAGGTTACATGGAAAGATAGCATACGAAGACCATGACAACTGCACTACCCAATAAATGATAGAGTGATTAAAAAAAAACAGTCTTTATCGAGTTCTTGTAATGTACCAGATATTTGGTACATTGTTTCACATTTATCAGATTAATTTACTACAAATCACATACTAGGAAGTGGTGCTACTGAGATCTTTTAAAAAAATCTGCCCAGTAACTCATGGCATTTTAGTATATTCCCTATCACTTGAGAGAAGGTGATCCTGTATTTCCTTCTTGGAAAACTAGATTTTGGAAAACTAGAGAGAGCCTTAGAGCAGATAAAGAGAAAGATAGATGACCTGGAGATGGGAAGAGTAGGACATGCAAGAAATAAAGTTAGAGCCTAGTCTTATCAAAACTGATTAGAGGGAACCCCTGAGTGGAGCGATGAGAAATATCAGTGGACCAGACTTACACTGAGGTCCCTTCATAGAAATAAATAAATGCTTAGCTGGAAGTTTGAATTTGTCCTGAAATATGATTAAAAAAAAAACAATTAAGAATTTTGACCCGAAAGGATCTGTGATGAAAAGAATGTTGAGACTTTTACACAGTGGTGTGCAGAGGGTTCTAAAGAAGTCATTCCAGGAAAGGAGATAAACTGTCAGCCTGTTATCAGCCTCTTGATGCGTAGTGATAAGAATCCAGACAAAAGAAGTGGCAGTAGTAATTGAAAATCAAGACTCCAACGGGTGTTTCTGAAACTCAGGTGTAGAACAGCACCCGGCAGAATATTCTAAAATGCAGATTCCGGGGATCTTCTTCCAGACGTTCAGGTTTCACAGATATGGAGGAGGGCCCAACAATGTGTATTTTAATAAGCATTCGAGATGAGTTGGATGCAGGTCATACACAGACCACATTTTGTTTCAGAGGAGGATTAGACACGTGTGTGGTTAATTATGAGGGGCAATCAAGCCAGGAGGAGACAGGAATCTGTGTTGANGCCAGGAGGGGACGGGAATCTGTGTTGGTGTTAATTGGAAGGTTGGGAACGGGCCCTGATTATAGGGAGAGTTGATGAATTCTGTTTACATAATTCTTATTCACGTTTATGTTGGAACTTTTGGTGTGTTGATTTCAGTTGTTGTTTGTGTATATAAAGCTGTAGTTAAAAAGGTGTCCTGGAATGAAAACTGTTAGGCACTTATCCTTGATCAACAATACTGGAATTGCTCTGGGTACTTAGCGCTTTGACTGGTTTGGAGCAGAGTTTGAAGTGAAAGAAGGAAGTGAATATGATAGAATAAAATTTAAAAAAAAAAACTGTTGTGTTTTTCAAAATGTTTAGCTAGACATTCTTTTCCTTGTCTAGAAATTATGGTCAAAACTATGTCACGGTATCTGAAAAATCAAGATGAAAGGAGTGTTGCTAGTATGAAACATGGATGCTAAAATTCTCTTAGCATATCTCACAGTGGCCAAGATGTTAATGCTAATGAATTTCTACCCACTAAGGTAACGGTACCTCATGGAACAAATTATCTCCTTTAAGCTAAGCCTGTCAAGTTATAGTACTCTTTCGATTTGCCTAAGTAGTTTAAGAAAGGTCCATTATTCTGAGAAAATGCCATGTTGGTAGTTTTTCTATTCTCTTTTACTTTCAGATCTGGACTACCCTTTCCTGGATCTCTGTGAATCGTATTGGGCAACCAAGATATTTCTGTGGTATGATAGCTTCTCGGAGCTCCCTTCTACAATTTCAGTTATTTTAGTGAGGGAGGGAAAAGTTGTCTTCATAAGTCATTCAGCTTTTCTAAGTAACCTTTACCAAGGAAGTCCTTCACCAAAAGCATTTTCTTTCTATGATATTGAGTGGTTCCATGACATGTGATTTATATAGTATTTATTTACTCACAGAAGAAATGGTTTTTGCTCACCCTCTTTTTCTTGATGCTAACTCAGTGAAAACGTCTATCTGACCTAGTGAGGTTATGAGTTCATTTCTTTCCTTCCAGGTTAAAGTGATCCAGTTCAATGTGTATGTTTGTGTAAGAGTAAAGCAGGTTTAAATGAAAATGTATCTCTCCACCTCAGTATTTATTAACCCTGATATATTCAGTCATAGTGTACTTTTCTCTATTTTTTTTAACTATAACTAAATATAATTTTAATACTTTGAGATTTTCTTCCCAATTCTGCTACATTTTACTGTATGAAAACCTATACCACTATTTTATGGGTTTAACAAAAGGAAAAAAATACTCACTAAAATGATAGTGATCTAAGTATTTATAACAGCGATTGATTATTCATAGAAGTTTTCCACTACCCGTCTTCTCCTTTTTGTTAAGGAGTTTATTCTGTACAGTAGGATACATTATTTCAGTGCAAGCAAGACCAAGGGGATAATAACTTAGAAGTCACACCATCCCTTTCCTTCTCTGTTGATCATTCCTCCCTGCCTTCTCTCTCTCTCTCTCTCTAACTCTAATCTCTAGCACTGTCTTTCTAAGGTATCAGGAAGGTCTTTGGGTTATTTTTTTCATATGGCATACATGGACTAAAATCTCTTCCTCACAAAATCTGTGGCTACTTAACGTATATGTGTGCAGCTATTACTCTCAGTGGTTGATCTCTTTGTGTCCATCTTTCAATTGACTGGGGAATGGGAAACTAAACTCCAATTACACATTCTAGGAGAAAGCAGCCATCATAAAGTGTTCACGTTGTTTCCTCTGCTGCTTTGTTCAGACCCCACGGATAACTCCTGAGACTGATTAGGAGAGTTACTGAAATCTCAAGCAGGACCATAAAGATATTCATAATTATGACCTGACAGATAATGCTGCCCTACTGAGTTGTTATCTTAGGCAGGTTGCTTCCCTTGGTGTCATCTTCTGTTTATAGACCTGGACCAGAGTGCATTTGGCAGTCTCTAATCTCTTTACTGTGGCATCAAAGAGTGAATAGCTACAACTTTAAAATAAATCAACACACACACACACACACACACACACACATGCACACACACTCACACACCAGAAAAATTGAGGGTGACATAGCTATCAGAATAGAGTATGATTTAATTTTCTTCTCATATGTGTGGGTATATTCTGTTTTTTCACTAATAGGGAGAGGATGGACAATAAATGTTCCTGTTTTACAGTTTGTATCGAAATGAGAATATATCTAATTCAACAGCACAAACGTGCCTAAGGGTTATTGGGTTTGATACTTTTAATTAAGAAATCCACCAGAGTCATGTTTGGAAATTTGTTTCACTTCTGAGTTTTAGTTTCCTTTTTCTAAAACAAAAATGCTAGCACTCTATCATTAGACTTCGTGACGATCAATAAGGGAAAACTATGA
Organism: Ailuropoda melanoleuca; assembly: GCF_002007445.2. Taxonomy (NCBI): domain Eukaryota; kingdom Metazoa; phylum Chordata; class Mammalia; order Carnivora; family Ursidae; genus Ailuropoda; species Ailuropoda melanoleuca. Next base: position 21,814,897 of record NC_048237.1, read on the forward strand.
TAGAGGGAAATATGAATAAAATTGAGTGAATGGCTTTTGGAGCTTAGCACCAATATTTTGGTAGTAATTTCAATGACTAATGACTGCACAGGAGATAAAATACATTCTAAAATAGTGTTTAAGTATGGTACACCAAAAATTTAAAACTTTTTTTGACAATTATAGAAAAATTTCATCAATTTACATATACTGTGCTTATCTATTTGAATACTAATATTGTAATCTGAGATTTCTTTTGGTATAGAATTTTCCTGGATACTTTCCCCTAATATGTTACTTTCAAACATTTTGTTTCCTTAATTTTAAGTTTTATGGGCACAATTTTCACACAAAAATATCATCCATTATAAATAGAAAATTCAATGAATTTTGGTAAATTTATAGAATTCTGAAACCATCACCACAATCCAGTTTTTTTTAATGCATTAGCATTCTCATTTTTTAGTTATTTTTTTTTNTTTTTTTTTAAATTTTATTTTATTTATTTGACAGAGAGAGAGAGAGCACAAGCAGGGGGAGCAACAGGCAGAGGGAGAGAGAGAAGCAGGCTTCCCGCAGAGCAGGGAACCCGATGCAGGGCTCAATATCAGGGCCCTGGGATCATAACCTGAGCCAAAGGTGGCCGCTTAACTGACTGAGCCACCCTGGTACCCCACCACAATCCAGTTTTAGAGCATTTTGATACTCCAAAAAGTTCCCTCCTGCAGATGACCTTTGGTCCCACTGTTCTGCTTTCTGTCTCTATAAATTTTTTCTCTTATGGACATTTTCTATAAATGAAATAAGTATGTAGTCATTATGCTTGGCTTTTTTCATTTAGCATAATGTCCTTTTTTCATTTAGGATAATTTCATTATCCCTGTTGCTGCATGTATTAGTTGTTCATTCCTTTTTTGGCTGAATAGTCTTCCATTGTATGAATATACCATTTTTTTTAATCTTTTACCTTCACCTGATCATAGACATTTGGATTGTTTCCAGTTTGGGGCTCTTATGAATAATGATGGTATAAAAAGTTGCATCCATGTCTTTGTGTGGATGTATATTTTAATTACTTTTGGGTAGATTCCTAGGAGTGGAGTGGCTATGTGGTAAGTGTATTTTTAACTTTGTAAGATACTGCCAAGCTGTTTTCTATAGTGGTTGTACTACTTTCCATTGCCATCTGCAATTCTCAAGTGTTCCAGTTTCTTTGCATCCTTGTTAACACTTGGTATTCTCTTTTTTTTTGATTACAGTCATTCTTGTGGATAAGAAGTGGTATCTCATTGTAATTTTAATTTTTCATCTCCCTGATGACTAATGATGTTGAGCATCTTCTAATGTGATTAGTGTTTTTTTTTTTAAGATTTTTAAATTTATTTATTTGAGAAAGTCCTGCCCTTTCCTTCTCTCTCCCTGTCCTGCTCTCTCTGTTCATAAGTCTCTCTTGTTGTTCTTTAATATTGGCTGCATCTTTAGTGATGGGCATATTTAAATTATTGAATTTACTAGCACAAAGTTGTTTATAATATCCCTTCATTATCTTTTATCAATCTGTAGGTTCTGTAGTGATGTGTTCTCTTTTTTCATTGACATTGATAATTTGTGCCTTCTTTTTCTTATCATTCTACCTAGAGTTTTATAATATCTACTGATTATTTTTAAAGTTATTTTGATTTTTTCTCTATTTTTATTTTCTATTTAATTAATTTCCCACTTCTCTATTTTATTTCCCTCCTACCTACTTTGTGTTTAATTTTCTCTTTGAAGTTTTTTTTTTTTTTTTTAGTGGGAGGTTAGATAATAGATTTTAGATCTTTATTTTTTACTAATATAAGCAATTATAGCTATAAATTCTTCTCTAAATACACTCTTGGTTGCATCACATAAATTTTTATATGTTATGTTTTTGTTTTTTTTCAGTTCAAAATATTACCCAAGCATACTCGGGAGAATTTGCATTTTGGTTTTGTTGAGCGGCATACCCTGTAAACATCAATTAGGTCAATTTGTATGATAGTATTTTTCAACTCGTCTACATCTTTCTTGGTTTTCCATCTACTTATTCTCTTAATTACTAAGAGAAAACTGTTGAAATTCCGACTATAATTATGGATTTGTTTACTTCTTCTTTCATTTCAACTACAAATTGTATTTAGCAATGGAGCTGATTTTCATTCTGGTGCAAGCTTCTTATCCTATCATGTTGCAGCAACAATCAGATATCAGTTTAGTACCAGTACATGGATCACATTTTGAATATCTGTTCTGGAATCACCAGTAAACTGAGATGGCTATGCAGAAAGCCTTTAAATAACCACGCATTTGAAACTTCAACATGAACAGGATGAAGTCTTAATAGGAAAAGAGAGTGTTTAAATAACTAAAAGTGACTGAAAGTTATTTGAGATGTCACGAAGAAAGCTTAATATTTAAAATGAAAGGAAAGATCTGACAGATCAGAGGTGGTTGCAATTATTTTTTTTTTAAATACCACTTTATTTTTACAGCCTGATGAATTAACATTCCCTACCAGAACTATTACACTTGGTATAGAAAACTCTCAGCTTAACGTGGTTTAAACTTAAGCCTCTTCTGTTATTACCTGTATACTCAGTTTACAGAAAACTGAGGCTTAGAGTTTGAGTTCACATAGATGTTCTGATATTTTGGTTACCTTTGCAGTTTTCCCACAAGAACCTGGTCATGTCAAAATGGACATTTGGTATAAATGCTAGATTTATTTCTTATGTGAATTAATACAATGCCATTCTCCTTTATATTCGTCTCTCAGATCCATTTTTAGTGGGCTGATAAACCCATGGGGTGGAGGACCAGCTTAAAATATGTTGGATTCACCAAGATAATTGCTGACCTAGTGGTACCCTATTGGAGCTAATACCCAGACTTCCCTAAACCACGCTGTTGGTGAAGTGCCATGATAATTAAAACCATGGCACTTATAAAAGCACACACACACAAAAATAACAAGGTAAAAATGAGTGAAAAAACAAGGATGAAGACAAAATAAGATGTAAAGATAATATGAAGTCAGATATAAGATTAGTACACAAAATATATGACAAAGGATCTGATGTATTGCTAGTGACAGGCTTTAAATTTGAGTCTGTGCTTCTTAGTAAGCACATCAAAGTGGGAAAACTTGATAACTAAAGATTCATAACAGTTTTTTTCTCTTTATTTGTCCCTTTCTGAAATAACACAAGTAATACACGATTTTTGCAGAAAAATTAGAAAGTGAATAATAATTCTTTTGAAATCATATAATCCCTCCATCCAGAACTAATCATTTTTTAACATTTCAAAGTGATTCAATGTTGGAAAACAGTCATTTTTCCAAATTTCCATTTATATATATATATATATTTAAAATGGAATCATATTAGTTTTTACTTACCAATATTTTGTAACTATTTTCTAATAGGTATTAATTATTATTTTCACTGACTATACAGTTATCATAAATGAGTAAGTCACAATTTATTTAACATTCTAATTCTGTTTGACTCAGCTCTACTTTTTTTCTATTATAGACAACCCTGTGATGAACATCCTTGTATGTCTTTATAAACTTGGCTAATTATTTACTTGGGATCAAGTTCAAAAAGTAACATTGCTGGATCTACATGAGACTTGACAAAAAGTTTCACTTTTGAGCTGGGTTTTGAAGAATGAGCTAGATTTCATCAGGTGAAGAATCAAGTGAGCAACAATAATACCTTTTTTAAAACCTAAATTAAGTGTGATATTAGGGTCCTTTAATTATACCTGTTAAAACCATGTTAGTGTGAGTATGCAAGGCTAGGTCATTTTCCCAAGATGTCATAGCTCAGTCTGGTTAAAAATCAAATGATGTGACTCATTCATTTTTTTCATTAATGCATCAATTTACTTCATAGATATTAATTGAGTAATGAAGTTCAAGGCACTGTGCATGTACTGATAAGATAGACGTGCTAAATATATGTTGGCGGAGGCTATGCTGCACATCTTCACAAATACTTGGTCTATGTTTGCTATGCTTTTTTTGCTATGGATTTTCTGAATCAGAATATTTTTATATGAGTCAGATATATTTGAAAATGTGCCAATATGATCCTTTTGAAAGCCAGTGATCTAAGAGACTGCTTTCTAAACCATCTTGTTCAATCTCTGTGAAGAAAACATTTTGCTCCTAGTTTGGATTGTAATTATAAAGTTGGCATAGTTTTCACACTAAATTTATTCCCAAGATCATGATCCAGGGGTTTTATAGGCAGTAATAAAAGGTTATTTAGATCAATGGTTCTTATGTGGATTTAGACTCATTTTTTAAACTTTTCGAAGTACATAGGCATGAGCCATATGTGTGAGTCCACCAACAAATAGCAAGGCAGTTGTGGTTGGAACAGGAAGAGCAGCAGGATGTGAGAATTGAGAGGGAGGACGGAGCCAGATTACCTATGGCTTCTAGGCCTAGTTAAGGAAATAATTTGTCTTTATATTTAAATATTCAGCTGAAAATACTTTTTGTTTCATGATTCTACCACTAGGCTCTCCAGTTCATACATATATCTCCTGTTTTGGAAATCCTATTACAGTTCTTATCATAGCATATGATCTAGCTCTTAATAATATTTTTATTACTTCTGTTATGTTACTGTTGTTTCAACAAGAAGATGTCTTTTGAGGGCAGTTTTTGTACTATAGATAATTTTGCCTAGCATAATTCTGGACCCATACATAGTAGATATGCCATAAATATTAACTGTTTATAGCTCTTGAGGGTTGGGGTGGGAAAAGAAAAAAGAAAAAAAAATGGGTGGGTGATATTGAAAATATGTATCATTGCTATTGAGAAAATGATTCATTCATTTAAAGACTGGAGAATCAAACCATTTCAAAATTATTTTCTGGCAATTTATGTTCCTTCTTTTAAGCCGTGCTTTAATTATTTATAAGTTTTTATTTTTAAATATATCTATCATTTACTTCACTAAGAAAGGTCTATTTTATCTTTCTTCTCCGTGTCCTGATATAATATTCATTCTCGTCAGATAGTTTGGTCACGGCTCAGATGTTACTGTGAAATTGGGACGAGTACGGCATTGTTCCACTATGCTTTTGAAAAACTGCTGTATCTTTTATATTAGGTAAATAGACACAATTCCAAAAAGAGATATACATTTCCATTCTAATTCTTTTCGTGCTGATGTTACATAAAGCACATTCTAAGAGCCAAGATTGAACAAGAACTGCTTCTTAAAGAAGAAAGGATAAAGCAAGATAAAGACATCAAAGCTATTGCCGTTACATTTTATCCTGAAAGAAACAAGAAATTACCAGGAAGGATCAGAACCTAACGGAAAGGGGTTACTGTTACAAATCCCCAAGAGAGTTTCAGAGCGGAGTAGGACTTTTTCAGGGGAGGAGATATATTTATCCAACTGACAATGAGTGTGTGAAATTATCTAGTTAATGCAAACAAAAGGCAGGGGCTTTAATGTGTCTACCCGGTACCTGATGTTTCAAAAATCAGGGAAACGTACCTAAAAATGTGTAAAGTGAAAAGCGTCTAGGGCCAGATTTTGAACTTTAAAAGACACTTTAAAGATTTCTCAAGGTACAGCTTCAAGTTCAAAATGAACTCATTGAAAACTGGTTTCACTAAGAACCAGCATCAGCATCAAGCAGCATCAGCCGATTGTTAGGACTAAGGTTTCCCAGGATGCCAGGTACTGAAGAAGCATTTTTTGTTATTTTGTAACAACAAGTATTTGTTCAACAAGTACTTTAAATCTCCCACTTTTTGCAAGGCACTGTGCTAGGGAATGTAGAAAATTCAAAGATATTTGAGGTAATTATTATGCCCTTGAAGAGAAAAGGGTGGTAGAAAGTTAACAGTTGCTGACATCTTTAAGCAAGCTTCTCAAAAAATTAAACAAAATTGATGACTTAGAATGAGAATTCAAATACCCTATTGGGTGCCGGGGTGGCTCAGTTACTTAAGCGGTGCAGCGTCTGCCTTTGGCTCAGGTCCTGATCTCATGGTCCTGGGATGGAACTGCATAGAGCTTCCCTGCTCAGCAGGGAGTCAACGTCTCCCTCTGGCCCTCCTCCCTGTTCATGCTCTCTCTCTGTCTCAAATAAATACGTAAAATCTTTTTTAAAAATACCCTATTGCTTTAGTTTCAAGGAATATTGTATTCTAGCTGTACACCTGATTTCTCTTCTGTGACCTGTGTCCCCGTTTTGTCCTGTTCATCTATGTTGTGTGTGTCCTGAGGAACCCAGCACCATTTAGGAGTGTAGGACAGTTGTGAGGCTAGGCTGTGGAATGAGGAACTTAGATTAGAACACCTCTCCCAGCACTTGGCGGTTTTGTGATTTGAGCGCATCCCATAACCCCTCTTTATCTCAGTTTTCTATTCTGTAAAATGGGGATAATATGATTGACTTTACAGGGTTGATGTAACGATTAAATAACATCTATAAAGCACTTAGCAAATTGTGTAGCAATAGTAAACCACATTACTTAACAAAATAAATAACATTACTCTTCTGTTTAGAAGTCTCTAATACCTTTCCATTGGACTTAGAATCAAAGCTGCCCCTTACCAGTTAACGTAGTCTACAATACTTTGTAAACCTGTCCTCCACTTGTCCTGGTGCCTTCCACACAGCTCTGTCCCTGTGTTCCACACTTCTCAGCCACCCTGGGCTGCTTGCTGTAACTGGATGATGCTAAGACTCCTCCCTTTAGGGATCTCTAAATGTGCTTTCTCTTTTATCGACCAAAAACTCTTTGACAAGATTTTGTAGCAAGGTCACACCCATTTTCACATGGAGCATTTTCAATGAAGTTTCCATGGCAGTACTATGTCCTCGGATGTACCTTACTTGGCTATCTTATCTAGCAATTATTCCCCTTAATAGTGTCCCTTTCTCCTCCTAAGTGTCCCAGTCACTCTGTATCCTCCATATACAACTTGGCACTTAAATTCTTTGTTACTTATTTATTTTTTCCACCTCTTTCTGTATAAGTTACAGGAACTATAAGGAACTATAAAGGGAGAACTTTGTCTTTCTACCTAACTGTCATATCCCGAGTCCCTATAACGGTGCCTCACACATAGAGGTACTTGAAAATTTTCGAACAACTGAAAGCATTTATTTCTATGGTAATAAGTCCTGTACTTCCAAACTCTATTTCTAGGGAAAAAGGATACTATTTGGAGTCAAGTTCTTTATTGATGGTAACCTCTTTAAATGCATAAAATAAAGCTTTGAATTTTAAAGAGTACAACAGTTATAGATAAGGAAAAAATAGCAAGTTCAGGAAAGATCTATTCAGACTCATTTGTTGTACCTCAACTATAAACTTTAATTGTCAATTCTAAATGTGTATCTTGATTATTACCTAGTGGCTATTAAAATTAAAAATACACCTGGAAAATCATGAGGCTGCACTTCATGTTAACAAACAAGATGGGTGACTACCGATCCAAATGTTATTTACTTTTAAAATCCAAAGACTAAGTCATAGTTTATAGTCACTAACCCACAATGTCCCTTACAGCCTGTCTTGTTGTGTTTTGTTTTCTAATTGCTTTACGTGCACACGTCTTTGTGAATTCCTCCAGTGTAGGAAGACATCTCTTTGATACTCCTAGTAGTTGGTGCAGTGTAAGACAGTGAAAAGTTTTTCTAAATAACTGGAGTACAATTGGATTAACAGATTAAAAAAATGTTCATCTGTTGGTATTTCGCTGGCAGGCTCAAGATAGAAGATATACACAACTTTTTACTTTTCAGGGTTGAATATTTCACTAATGGAGTCTTTCAACCTAACTTTTGAACATCTTACTATAAATTAGACACTCTGCACTAAAAAAATGAATGTGGGAGAAGTTTAAAAGGTGTTAAAGGTGTTTGTAAATTTAGGATAGCAAAACTATTCCCATTTTCTGTTACTATAGATACTAAGTTCAATGAGGTCCAGAAAAGATGTGAAGATAAAATGATAAAAAAAAGAAAAGGTTATGAAGATTTTTACACAATAGAGTTTTAATTAGGCATTTGTAGTACATGCTGTTTGCAATATAAGTCACCTTCTTAAGGTAACCCCCGTTAATTATAACAAAATTATTCATTCATTCATGTAGCAAATATTTGCATGCTTACAATGTGCTAGGCATTGGAGATTCCTGAATGAACAGAACAGACAAAAATCTGTGCCTATAGTAATTATTAGTTACTATTTTAAATGGTGTTTAATTTGTGAAAATTTGAAGTTTCTTCAATGACTCCACCAAATTTCTGACTTTGTAAATCTACTGTGGACAAATTTAAATATATTGATTTTTTTTTCATTTGTATTTTGCAAGCATCTGTTGCTTTTAAAGCATAGAATTGGCTGCTTGAATAACTAAATAAAGACAATGAATACTTTACTCTTAAGGAACGGTACTAATTGAAAGGAAGAGTGCCTACCCATGAAAAAAAAATAAGTAAATACACAAATATACATACCAAAGTAGGGATTCAAGTTACTGATAAACACCTTTGATGTTTAGAGGCAGGCCACTATATATAAAATCAAGTGGATTGGGCTACTGAGTAAATCAAATGCTCATTAGTGCTTCCTACCTACATTTTCATTTGCCTTGCTGTTTCTTTGGGGATGAAGCCTTAGATAGCATTTTTACTGATCTGACGCAAAGGATTCATATTTAAAATAGTTGAAGCTTATATAATGATGGTAGCCTTTTCTGCAAAACAAATAATGAATACAGTAGATTCTAAGTATTTACAGATTTAGAATTCCTGGTTTCAACTGTTTGCCAACTACGTGGAAAATTCTTACTATTTTTACTGGAAGAAATTTGAGTCAGTTTTCCTGTAATACTAGTATCCAAGAAAATCAATCACTCAGTGAGTCTTAAGTCTAGGAGTCACTCAGACTTTCTTGGCGTTTTTGTTGTTCTAACTCTCCTAAAATAATACCAACTTGCCTATTTTGTGAATATTTTTCATTAACTGAGAGAGAAAATTATATAAAAATTTGAATAGACAAATTGTGATATGAAATATGCCCAGGAAATACAGGAATGATTAGAAATCAAGATTCCAAAAAAAAAAAATGCTGCAATAATGTTATATAATTAAATTTGGAGATTTCTTAAGGATAAGCATATTTTTTTAAAGATTTTTTTTTTTAAATTTATTGGACAGAGATAGAGACAGCCAGCGAGAGAGGGAACACAAGCAGGGGTAGTGGGAGAGGAAGAAGCAGGCTCATAGCAGAGGAGCCTGATGTGGGGCTCGATCCCGGAACGCCAGGATCACGCCCTGAGCTGAAGGCAGACGCTTAACCGCTGTGCCACCCAGGCGCCCCAGGATAAGCATATTTTTGTATTACCCCAAATTCTCTGGGGTGCATTCTTTTTCCCTTGTTAATATTAAATCCTAACTGATTTGAATTTAGATAAATATTTTTGTATTTATATTTTTTATCATATTCATGAGGTGGCCATTAAAAATATTAAACTCTAACTAATGAAGTACTGGTTAGTTATTTTATTTACGTGACTTCTTTGAAGTGCAGGCACATGATGAAATTTTATTACAAGCATTTTGACTGTGTTTTCATTTCAGTCAATAAAACTATTTCAAAACCTTTCCATTTCTACTTCTCGTCACATCAATAGTGTCAGTTTTCACAGCTGTGGTGGCGTGTGCAGCAACAGACTGCATTGGTAGTTTCGGAAGAAAACTCTAAATAAAGAAGTATTTATTGAATTTTTACTAGACTGCATCTTAAGTGTGCTGCCCATGGGGTATTTTATGATTGCTTTCCAGTATGTTATAATCTTGTTCAGGAGGAAGAATTTGTGTACATCAGACAATAGAATATAGTCCAGGAAGAATGACCAGTTGAATATAACCAGGCACCAACATGTATGATAAATACAATAAAAGTCTCGTGTTCAGGGAAGTTTTAAAGGAAGAAGTGAACCTGAGAACAGATCTCGAAGGCATAGTTCTTCTCCAGAGCTTGAAAAAGTGGAATAGAGCAAATGGTCCAGAATCATAAGTGAAACCATGAGGACAGAACAAGCATGCTTATTGTAAGAAATTCAAAAGGTCCACTGGGCTGGAGAGAAGACATAGGGGAAGGAAGCTTCAACAGATGACCTGGGGTGTGATGATGCCAGACTTGCCATGAATATCCTGATCCAGAAAGGAGTTTGGACTCTATCCATTACACAATGAGAGGTCATTAAGGCTTGTAACAGGATAGTTATAGTCCTGAAGATTTTTTTCCCATAACATGTGTGTAAATAACTAAATAAATACACATGCGGATTTACCTTGATCCAAGCAAGTATTTAGCAATGGACAAGAAATTCCAAGTTAGGACACTATGTAACTAGATTTTCTTCTTAATCTAGCATTTTGTAAAACTTCTGAGGTAAGGTATAGCCTTTATCCAAGTCTTATAATCCTTTTCTTTTTAAAAGAATATATGTTAAAATGAGAACTTTTGACTATTTATAACTTGGATAAAAAATGCAGTTTTTCAGGATTTTTGAGGATCACAACATGTTGACCTCAGAGCTATAAAATATATTCTGAGTCAGTCTCTATATTAAGAATGGGAAATTTATTTTCTTGTCAGTGTTGATATATATATTTAATAGCATGCACACTCTGGTCAGAGCTCTATAACTAAAAATTAACTGGAGGTTTTGGCTAATATCCACATAATTAGTAAGGGTTTTTTAAAAATCTGGTTAGCAAGAAAACTCTCATAATTGACTATATTTATGAAATTTTTATTTTTCTGGAATCACAAAGAAAGGACTCTGGAGATAATAATGTTAAAAGAATTCTGCATAGGTAGTGTGACATTTACTCAGGAAAAAAGAAATGTAGGACAAAAGTTGAAAAAAACAGTTATCTGTTGGCAAGATTATATAAAGCCCGGTAAAGTATTTTAGAGGACAAAGTCTTTGTCTCTACTCCCTATGGGGAATCCCTTATGTTCTAAAATTTGTGTGTGATAGAAAGTCATTTGAATATTGCTTTATAATACTTCCTAAATATTCCCTAAAGGATTTGTTTATTTTAATATGTCTATAGGATGTTTTCAAGGAATGTTTAATGACATGAGAAAATGATCACAATGTGAATGGAAAATGGAAACAAAGTTGTAAATACAATTTTATTTCCATTCTGTAATTAATTAAGCAAATTTATAAAAAATGAATTTCAGGAAATATATCACAATGCTTTTGGAGGTTCTTAAGTTGTAATTCATTGAAAATTTTCTTTGCATATATATGGACTTTTCAGAATCTTAACATTGAATGGTTAACTTTTGTATACTTGTAGGGGAGGGGATAGTCTACTTACAGTTGTGACTTTTTTTTTTTATTGAAGCTTCAGCTTTCTTCTGAGATTTGTATGAATTTTCTGTATATCAAGAAAAGGAATCCCTGAATTTTATATTAGTTGCATAAATTAATTTTGCATAGTAGTGTTATGAATAATACCAAATCACTGAATGATGAATCTTTATCAAGTTCAGGGGTTTGTTGTGTCCATTCTGATTGCAATATACAAGGTGACAAATTTTCATTCATAGCTTATCTTAATGAAAATGTAGATGTGGTTTAGTTCAAATTTATGATTTATATCTGAAAGTACAGCATGATGAATGTGTTAAAATTATAAGGCAACAGACAGCTGCCAACCCAGCAATACATACTGAAAATGAGAAGGGTATGTTGCTTCACTTAAGCTAGAAATGCTGTTATCATTTAGCATGTAATCATCAGTTTTCAATGGGAGGATGGAAAAAGTTTGAAATCCAGGTTACTGCTTGCTTTATCAAAATGTTAAAGACCTGGTTATTGTTTGTTTTAATAAGTGAATGCTAGGAGCTGGCCGGCTAGGTAATTTCATTTTTCTTGAAGCTCTAGATATTTATTCCCTGAGGTTTACTTGGTTCTCAGTTTAGTGTTTATGAAACATCTAAGAGCTTGTTCACAGAAAATAGAGCAGAGTTTAAAGGTGTGAACTCTATGCGTGTTGCTGAACAATTCTGTGAATTTTTAAAAGACCCCGAGGATAAAAAAAGTAGCTCATTGTTTAAAATAAAAAACAAAACAAAACTTGCTGTTGAGTGACTGCTGAATTTTTACGGTGATCTTGAAATGACTTCAAAAGCATTTTTAATGTCTATGATATTTGTTCTGAGGATTTAGGGAATAGTGGAGAAATATCTAAAAAACACAGTAACCTAAGTAATATGCTTTAAATACTCTCTTGAAAGTAGGGGATAGAAAATTGGATCCATTGTGAGTTCCACTATAGTCTATTTTATGAGAATGGATGTGCCTTGAAGAGGAATTTGATGCTATTGGGTAATTGAGGTAAAGGGGAAAAAAAACCCAAAAAATGAGGGGATCAGAGTTCAGATCATGGCTCTAGGTCAGTGTTTGACATGACCCTAGAAAAGCTGTAGCAGAATAGAATGATGGAAAGAGCATCAAATTTTATCTTTTCAGGTTGTGTGACACTGCCTATGTGATTTATACTCTCAACTTTATTTTTGTTGTTATAAAGTGGTGATACTACTATATATTTTACAGGGATTATGTGAGGATTAAGTAAAATATATAAAGTGCTTAGAACAGTACCTGGTATTTTTCACAGATCTAATAAATGTATTCTATGCAGATGTTTACATGCCTTCTTTCTGTTAACTATGGGTTTAAACTGGGGTCCACGGAATCTAGGGGATAATGGACATCCTCCATTTAGAGATCGTCCTAAATTCTATGCAAAATTTTGTGGGTGTGCTTATTTCTGGAGAAAGTATGTGGTTTTCATTAGATCTGAAACCTCTCTATTAAAGCCTTTGATTACAAACATACATGTTAAACTCTGTTCAATTTAACAGCCAATTTATTTTGTAGTCTGAATAAACAATTTAATTGTAGACAATTTAATGGAACAATTAAATGAGTTAGAAGCCAGATCTGTGAATGTAGGTCTGGTTGTGGTGAAAAATTGCAAAAGACATTAATTTAAAAGTGAAACATTTAGTGCATTCTAGGTTTTTTTTTAATGTCAAGAGTAAAATATATTTTCATAAAATTTTCTCAGTTCTGAATTGATGATTGGTGTTTGTACAAAATCGTACAAAATGAGACATTTGCTATGGCTATAAGAAAAATGAATCTTTCAGCATTTCACTTGAAATGTATAATGTAAATTAATTTACAAAACTTTTTTTTATTTACAAAACATTTTATCTTGCTTGGTGTTAATATAAAAGGAAAGGCTTTTATTTTCTTAATTGCATTTTTAAAAAATTATTTATTTTTGTTAACATATAATGTATTATTTGTTTCAGGGGTACAGATTTGTTATTCATTAGTCTCACACAATTCACAGCACTCACCATAGCACATACACTCCCCAGGGTTGGTGCACAACCCAGCCACCCCATCCCTCCTAACCCCCTCCACTCCATCAACCCTCAGTTTGTTTCCTGAGATTAAGAGTCTCTTATGGTTTATCTCCCTCTCTGGTTTCATCTTGTTTCATTTTTTCCCTCTCTTTCCCTATGATCCTCTGCCTTGTTTCTCAAACTCCACGTATCAGTGAGATCGTATAATTGTCTTTTTCTGATTGACTTATTTAGCTTAGCATGATACCCTCTAGTTCCATCCACGTTGTTGCAAATGGCAAGATTTCATTTTTTGATGGCTGCATAATATTTCATAGTATATATATACCACATCTTCTTCATCCATTCATCTGTTGATGGACATCTAGGCTCTTTCCATAGTTTGGCTATTGTGGGCATTGCTGCTGTAAACATTGGGGTGCATGTGCTCCTTCAGATCACTACATTTGTCTCTTTGGGGTAAATACCTAGTAGTACAATTGCTGGGTCATAGGGTAGCTCTATTTTCAACTTTTTGAAAAACCTCCATACTGTTTTCTAAAGTGGCTGCACTGGCTTGCATTCCCACCAACAATGTAGGAGGGTTCCCCTTTCTCTGCATCCTTGCCAACATCTGTCATTTCCTGACTTGTTAATTTTAGCCATTCTGACTCACGTGAGGCGGTCTCTCCTTGTTGTTTTGATTTGTATTTCCCTGATGACGAGTGATGTTGAGCACTTTTTCATGTGTCTCTTGGCTATTTGGATGTCTTTGGAAAAATGTCTGTTCATGTCTTCTGTCCATGTCTTGATTGGATTATTTGTTCTTTGGGTGTTGAGTTTGATAAGTTCTTTATAGATTTTGGTTACTAGCCCTTTATCTGACATGTCATTTATAAATATCTTCTCCCATTCTGTTGGTTGTCTTTTGGTTTTGTTGACTGCTTCCTTTGCTGTGCAAGAGTTTTTTATCTTGACAAAGTCCCAGTAGTTCATTTTTGCCTTGCTTCCCTTGCCTTTGGCGATGTGTCTAGGAAGAAGTTGCTGTGGCTGAGGTCACAGAGGTTGCTGCCTGTGTTCTCCTCAAGGATTTTGATGGATTCCTGTCTCACATCTAGGTCTTTAATCCATTTTGAGTCTATTTTTGTATGTGGTGTAAGAAAATGGTCCAGTTTCATTCTTCTCCATGTGGTTGTCCAATTTTCCCAACACCATTTGTTGAAGAGACTGTCTTTTTTCCATTGGGCATTCTTTCCTGCTTTGTCAAAGATTAGTTGACCATAGGGTTTTGAGGGTCCATTTATGGGCTCTCTATTCTGTTCCATTGATCTATGTGTCTGTTTGTGCCAGTACCATACTGTCTTGATGATTGCAGCTTTGTAATAGAGCTTGAAGTCCAGAATTGTGATGCCACCAGCTTTTCTTTTCTTTTCTTTTTCAGCATTCCTCTGGCTGTTCGGGATTTTTTGGTTCCATACAAATTTTAAGATTATTTTTTTATTTCTGTGAAAAAAGTTGGTGGTATTTTGATAGGGATTGCATTAAATGTGTAGATTGCTCTAGGTAGCATAGACATTTTCACAATGTTTGTTCTTCCAATCCATGAGCATGGAGCATTTTTCCATTTCTTTGTGTCTTCCTTAATCTCTTTCATGAGTATTCTATAGTTTTCTGAGTACAGATTCTTCGCCTCTTTGGTTAGATTTATTCCTAGGTATCTTATGGTTTCGGGTACAATTGTAAATGGGATCAGCTCCTTAATTTCTCTTTCTTCTGCCTTTCTGTTAGTGTATAGAAATGCAACTGATTTCTGTGCATCAGTTTTATATCCCACCACTTTATTGAATTCCTGTATGAGTTCTAGCAGTTTTAGGGTGGAGTCTTTTGGGTTTTCCACATAAAGTATCATATCATCTGCAAAGAGTGAGAGCTTAACTACTTCTTTGCTGATTTGGATGCCTTTTATTTCTTTTTGTTGTCTGATTGCTGAGGCTAGGACTTCTAGCACTATGTTGAATAGCAGTGGTGATAGTGGACATCTCTGCTGTGTTCCTGACCTTAGGGGAAAAGCTCTCAATTTTTCCCCATTGAGAATGATATTTGCTGTAGGTTTTTCATAGATGGCTTTTATGATATTGAGGTATGTACCCTCTATCTCTACACTGTGAAGAGTTTTAATCAAGAAAGGATGCTATATTTTGTCAAATGCTTTTTATGCATAAAAAAGCATATGATACTCTACTGAGAGTATCATATGGTTCTTGTTCTTTCTTTTATTAATGTATTGTGTCACATTGATTGATTTGTGGATGTTGAACCAACCTTGTAGCCCAGGAATAAATTCCACTTGGTTGTGGTGAATAATCCTTTTAATATACTGTTGGATCTTATTGGCTAGTATTTTGGTGAGAGTTTCTGCATCTGTGTTCATCAGGGATATTGGTCTGTAATTCTCCTTTTCGATGGGGTCTTTGTCTGGTTTCGGGATCAAGGTAATGCTGGCCTCATAAAATGAGTTTGGAAATTTTCCTTCCATTTCTATTTTTTGGAACAGTTTCAGAAGAATAGGTATTAATTCTTCTTTAAATGTTTGGTAGAATTCCCCTGGGAAGCCACCTGGTCCTGGGCTCTTGTTTGTTGGGAGATTTTTGATTACTACTTCAATTTCCTTGCTGGTTATGGGTCTGTTAAAGTTCTGTATTCCTTCCTGGTTCAGTTTTGGTAGTTTATATGTCTCTAGGAATGCATCCATTTCTTTCAGATTGTCTACTTTGTTGGCATTTAGTTGCTCATAATATGTTCTTATAATTGTTTGTATTTCTTTGGTGTTGATTGTGATCTCTCCTCTTTCATTCATGATTTTATTTATTTGGGTTCTTTCTCTTTTCTTTTTGATAAGTCTGGCCAGGGGTTTATCAATCTTATTCTTTCAAAGAACCAGCTCCTAGTTTTGTTGATCTGTTCTACTGTTCTTTTGGTTTCTATTTCATTGATTTCTGCTCTGATCTTTATTGTTTCTCTTCTGCTGGGTTTGGGCTTTATTTGCTGTTCTACTCCAGATCCTTTAGGTGTAGGGCTAGGTTGTGTATTTGAGACCTTTCTTTTTTCTTAAGAAAGGCTTGTATTGCTATATACTTTTTTCTTAGGACTGCCTATGCTGCATCTCAAAGATTTTGAACAGTTGTGTTTTCATTTTCACTTGTTTCCATGAATTTTTAAAATCCTTCTTTAATTTCCTAATTGACCCATTCATTCTTTAGCCTCCATGTATTTGTGTTCTTTCCAACTTTCCTCTTGTGATTGAATTCAAGTTTCAAAGCATTATCATCTGAAAATATGCAGGGAATGATCCTAATCTTTTGGTACCAGTTGAGACTTAATTCGTGACCCAGGATGTGATCGATTCTGGAGAATGTTCCATGTGCAATAGAGAAGAATGTGTATTCTATTGCTTTTGGATGGAATGTTCTGAATATATCTATATCTGTGAAGTCCATCTGGTCCAGTGTGTCATTTAAAGCCCTTATTTCCTTGTTGATCTTTTGCTTAGATTATCTGTCCATTTCAGTGAAGGAGGTGTTAAAGTCCCCTATTATTATTGTATTATTGTCGATGTGTTTCTTTGATTTTGTTATTAGTTGGCTTATATAATTGGCTGCTCCCATGTTAGGGGCATAAATATTTACAATTTTTAGAACTTCTTGTTGGATAGACCCTTTAAGTATGATATAGTGTCCTTCTTCATTTCTTATTATAGTCTTTGGTTTAAAATCTAATTTGTCTGATATAAGGATTGCCACCCCAGCTTTCTTTTGATGTCCATTAGCATGATAAATGGTTTTCCACCCCCTCACTTTAAATCTGGATTTGTCTTTCGGTCTAAAATGAGTCTCTTGCAGAGAGCATATGGATGGGTCTTGTTTTTTTAATTCAATCTGATACCCTCTGTCTTTTGATTGGGGGCATTTAGCCCATTTACATTCAAGGTAACTATTGAAAGATATGAATTTAGTGCCATTATATTGCCTGTAAGGTGACTGTTACTGTGTATTGTGTCTGTTCCTTTCTGGTCTATGTTACTTTAGGTTTTCTCTTTGCTTACAGGAACCCTTTCAATACTTCTTGTAGGGTTGGTTTGGTGACTGCAAGTTCTTTTACTTTTTTTTTGTCCTGGAATCTTTTTATCTCTCCTTCTCTTTTCAGTGACAGCCTAGCTGGATATAGTAGTCTTGGCTGCATATTTTTCTCATTTAGTGCCCTGAATATATCATGCCAGTCCTTTCTGCCCTGCCAGATCTCCGTGGATAGGTCTGCTGCCCATCTAATATTTCTACTGTTGTAGGTTACAGACCTCTTGTCCTGAGCTGCTTTCAGGATTTTCTCTTTGTCTCTGAGATTTGTAAGTTTTACTATGAGATGTTGAGGTGTTGACCTATTTTTATCGATTTTGAGGGGGGTTCTCTGTGCCTCTTGAATTTTGATGCCTGTTTCCTTCCCCAAATTAGGGAAGTTCTCTGCTATAATTTGTTCCAATATACTTCCTTCCTCCCTCTCTCTTTCTTCTTTTTCTGGGATCACAATTATTCTAATACTGTTTCACCTTATGGTATCACTTATCTCTCGAATTCTCCCCTCATGATCCAGTAGTTGTTTCTCTCTCTTTTTCTCAGCTTCTTTATTCTTCATCGTTTGGTCTTCTTTATCACTAATGCTCCCTTTTGTGTCATTTATCCTTGCAGTTAGAGCCTCCATTTTTTATTGTACCTCATTAATAGCCTTTTTGAATTTGACTTGGTTAGATTTTATTTATTCAGAAAGGGATTCTCTAGTGTCTTCTATGCTTTTTTCAAGCCCAGCTAGTATCTTTATAATTGTCATTCTGACCTCTACTTCTGACATTTTATTAATGTCCATGTTGATAGGTCCCTGGAAGTCGGTATTGCCTCTTGGTCTTTTTTTTTTTTTTTTGAGGTGAGTTTTTCTGTATTGTCATTTTGTACAGAGAAGAATAGATGAATGAGAGAACAAAATGCTAAAAGGGTAACAACAACCCCATAAAAATATACAGTAAAGAAATCAGAAAAGACCAGAAACCGGGGGTGGGGGGAGAAAAAAAAAATATGATCAGGCTGGTGAATAGAAGAGAGTCACACACTAGATTTTGGGTGTATTTTGGTCTGTTAAAAGAAACTGCCTCCCAAAATTTTAAAGAAAGAAAAACATACATACATACATATATATATATATATATATATACACACACACGCAAATATGAGGGTAAATACAATGAAGGGATGGGATATGACTGTAAAAATAAAAATTTAAAAAGATTTTAAAAATGGAATTGATAAGAAGTCGGTTGAAAAAAGGGAGAAGAAAAATTAAAAAAAAAAAAAAAGAGAATGTGATCAGGGAGGTGAATAGAACAAAGCCATACACTAGATTTAGGGTATATTTTGGTCTGTTAGGAGAAACTGCATCCCAAAATTTTAAAGAAAGAAAAACTTATATATATACAAAAAATAAGGTTAAATACAATGAAGGGATAGAATATGATCGTAAAAATGAAAAAAAAAAGATTTTATAAAAGGAATTGATAAGAAGTTGGTTGAAAAAGGAAAGAAAAAAATTTTTAAAAAAGAAAAAGAAAAATAATAAAGAAAATTAAAAGAAATTAACTTTGAAGGAGTAAAGAATCATGGGGGAAAACCCATGAATTCTATGTGCTGTATTCTCCTAGTGCTGGTGTTCTGCAGTTCTCATTTATTAGTAAACTTGCTCTAGGCTGGATGTTCTTGCTGATCTTCTGTAGGAGGGGCCTTTTGAAGTGATTCTCAAATGTCTTTGCCCTAGGCAGAATTGAACTGCCCTTGCCAGGGGCCAGACTAAGTAATCTGCTCCAGTTTGCTCTCTGTAGCTTTTGTTCCCTGAAGGCTTTGCGTTCAGCTCAGGAGGATGAGAATGAAAATGGCGGCCGCCTAGTCTCTGGCCTCAGAGGAGCCGAGTTCCTCACCACTCGTCAGTACGCTCTCAGAGAAAAGCAGTCAATCACTGCTGTCTCCCTGGTCTCCGTCTGCACTCCGTGCTCACCTGGCCTGTGACGGAGCATTTCTGTCTCTGGCACACGACCCCGTTTGGAGTCTCCAAGCCCAGCAGATCGCTGTGGCTGGGGAGAAAGGTGAGTCTCCTTGGATCTGGCACTTGTGCCTCGGATCGTGGTTTATGGCAACCCCGAGCTGAGAGCACATTCCTCTGCTCACTCTTTGAAGTCGGCTTTCCCGCTCCAAAAGCTGGGAGCTCTGCCGCACTTAGGCACCCTCACTCTTTCTGTGACCTGAAGGGTCCAGAGACCACACTGTCCCAGCAAGCGTTCCACCCTCTCCTTACCCACTGGAGTGATGTCCCTCACCAGAGCACACTTCTAAAAGTTCCGATTTTGTGCTCTGCTGCTCTATCACTTGCCCGTAGCTGGCTGACAGAGGCTCCCTCCCCCCTCAGTCTCTCTTCTCTCTTCCCATATATCCCTTCGGATTCACTTCTGTCCATGTCCTACTTTCCAGAAAGTGGTCGATTTTCTGTTCATAGAGTTGCTGCTATTCTTTTCTTTGATCTCCTATTGAGTTTGTAGATGTTCAGAATGGTTTGATAACTAGCTGAATTCCTGGGACCAGATGAAATTTAGGTCTCCTACTCCTCTGCCATCTTAAAGTAAATCCCTCTTAAACTCTTTAAATTAGGATCCCCACTCCTTGATTTTTAGGTATTTAAGTATTTGTAATATATAAGGCCTGTTACGTATGCCTAATAATTTTGAGACTCAAATGTATATTAAATATTATTTTGTCTAGCTTTATTGAGATATAATTAACATTTCACATTATGTAAATTTAAGGTGCACGGCATGATGATTTTATATACATATCTATTGCAAAATGATTACCACTATACCATTAATTAACACCTCCATCACCTTACATTATTCCCTTTTTGTGGGGGAGAGGTGAGAAAATTTAACATATACTCTCTTAGCAACTTTCAAGAATATAACACAGTACTGTTAACTAGAGTCCCTATACTATACGTTAAATTCCCCAGAACTTATTCATCTCATAACTAGAAGTTTGTACTTTTGACCAACATCTTCCTAATACTCCCCAGGCTCTGCCAGTCACCATTCTACCCTCTTTTTCTATGAGCTCGACTTTTTAAATTCTACGTGTAAGTGATATCGTGTAGTATTTTTTTATTCTCTGTCTGTTTCACTTAGCATAATGCCTTCAAAGTCCATCCATGTTCCCACAAATCGTAGGATTCCCTTCTTTCTTGTGGCTGAATATTCCATTGTATATAGAAAACATCTCTTCTTTATCCCTTCACCTGGAGATGAATACTTAGGTTATTTCTATGTCTTGGCTTTTGTGAATGATGCTGCAGTGAACAGGGGAGTGCAGATATCTTTTCAAAATCCTGAATTTATTTCCTTTGGATATATACTGGAAGTGAGATTGCTGTATTATATGTTAGTTCTATTTTTAATTTTCTGATGAAACTCCAAATTGTTTTCCATTGTAGTTATACCAGTTTACATTCCTACCAATGGTATACAAGGATTCTCTTTCCTCTACATCCTCACCAACAATTTTTATCTCTTGTCTTTTGATGATAGCCATTCTAGCAGGTGGGAAGTGATACGTCATTGTGGTATTGATTCGCATTGCGCTGATGGTAGGAAAATGTTGATTCAGACTTTTTCTTTATAATAATATTTTTTTATTATATTATGTTAGTCACCATACAGTACATCCCTGGTTTTTGATCTAAAGTTCCATGATTCATTAGTTGCGTATAACACCCAGGGCACCATGCAGTACATGCCCTCCTTTCTACCCATCACCAGTCTATCCCATTCCCCCACCCCCTCCCCTCTGAAGTCTTCAGTTTGTTTCTCAGAGTCCATAGTCTCTCATGCTTCATTCCCCCTTCTGATTAACCCCCCCTTTCTTTATCCCCTTCTTCTCCTACCGATCTTCCTAGTTCTTATGTTCCATAGATGAGAGAAACCATATAATTGTCTTTCTCTGCTTGACTTATTTCACTTAGCATTATCTCCTCCAGTGCCGTCCATGTTGCAGCAAATGTTGAGAAATCATTCTTTTTGATAGCTGAGTAATATTCCATTGTATATATGGACCACATCTTCTTAATCCAGTCATCTGTTGAAGGGCATCTTGGCTCCTTCCATGATTTAGCCATTGTGGACAATGCTGCTATGAATATAGGGGTGCATATGGCCCTTCTCTTCACTACGTCTGTATCTTTGGGGTAAATACCCGGTAGTGCAATGGCTGGATCATAGGGTAGCTCAATTTTTAACTTTTTAAGGGACCTCCACACTGTTTTCCAAAGTGGCTGTACCAACTTGCATTTCCACCCACAAAGTAGGAGGGATCCCCTTTCTCCACATCCTCTCCAACAATTGTTGTTTCTTGCCTTGTCTATCTTTGCCATTCTAACTGGCGTAAGGTGGTATCTCAGTGTGGTTTTGATTTGAATTTCCCTGATGGCTAATGATTTTGAACATTTTTTCATGTGTCTGTTAGCCATTTGTATGTCTTCATTGGAAAAGTGTCTGTTCATATCTTCTGCCCATTTTATGATTTGTTTATTTGTTTCTCGTGTATTGAGTTTGAGAAGTTCTTTGTAGATCTTGGATACCAGTCTTTTATCTGTAGCATCATTTGCAAATATCTTCTCCCATTCCGTGGGCTGCATCTTAGTTTTTTTGACTGTTTCCTTGGCTGTGCAGAAGCTCTTTATCCTGATAAAGTCCCATAAGTTCATTTTATCTTTTATTTCTCTTGCCTTTGGAGATGTGTCGTGAAAAAGGTTGCTCTGGCCGATGTCATAGAAGTTGTTGCCTATGTTCTCCTCTAGAATTTTGATGGATTCCTGTCTCACATTGAGGTCTTTCATCCATTTGGAGTTTATTTTTGTGTATGGTGTGAGAGAGTGGTCAAGTTTCATTCTTTTGCATGTAGCTGTCCAATTTTCCCAGCACCATTTATTGAAGAGACTGTCTTTTTTCCACCGGATGTTTTTTCCTGCTTTATCAAAGATTAGTTGCCCAAAGAGCCGAGGGTCCATTTCTGGATTCTCTATTTTGTTCCATTGGTCTATATGTCTGTTTTTGTGCCTGTACCATGCTGTCTTTGTGATCACAGCTTTGTAGTACAACTTGAAATCTGGCATTGTGACGCGTCCAGCTTTGTTTTTCCTTTTCAACAGTTCCTTGGAGATTCGGGGCCTTTTCTGGTTCCATACAAATTTAAGGACTATTTGTTCCAGTTCTTTGAAAAATGTCCTCGGTATTTTGATCGGGATAGCATTGAAAGTGTAGATTGCTCTGGGTAGTATGGACATTTTAACTATGTTAATTCTTCCAATCCATGAGCATGGAATATTTTTCCATCTTTTTATGTCTTCCTCAATATCTTTCAAAAGTGATCTATAGTTTCTAGGATATAGGTCCTTTACGTCTCTGGTTAAGTTAATTCCAAGGTAACGCATGGTTTTTGGTGTTATTGTAAATGGGATGGATTCCCTAATTTCTCTTTCTTCAGTCTCGTTATTCGTGTATAGAAATGCAACTGATTTCTGAGCATTGATTTTGTATCCTGCCACGTTACTGAATTGCTCTATAACTTCCAGTAGCTTGAGGGTGGATTTNCCTTACTGAATTGTTCTATAACTTCTAATAGTTTGGGAGTGGATTCCTTTGGGTTTTCCATATAGAGTATCATGTCATCTGCAAAGAGAGACAGTTTGACTTCTTCTTTGCCGATTTGGATACCTTTTATCCCCTTTTGTTGTCTGATTGCTATTGCAAGGACTTCTAGTACTATGTTGAATAATAACGGCGAGTGTGGGATCCTTGTCGTGCTCCTGATTTTAAGGGAAAGGCTACCAGCTTTTCCCCATTGAGAATGATATTTGCTATAAGCTTTTCATAGATGGTTTTTATGAGAGNATGCTTGCAGTAGGCTTTTCATAGATGGCTTTTATGAGATTGAGAAATGTACCCTCTATTCCTACACTCTGAAGGGTTTTAATCAGGAAAGGATGCTGTATTTTGTCAAATGCTTTTTCTGCATCAATTGAGAGGATCATATGGTTCTTGAGTCTTTTCTTGTTGATATGATGTATCACATTGATTGATTTGCGAGTGTTGAACCATGCTTGCATCCCAGGTATGAATCCCACTTGGTCATGATGGATAATCCTTTTAATGTACTGTTGGATCCTATTAGCTAGGATCTTGTTGAGAATTTTGGTGTCCATATTCATGAGGGATATTGGTCTATAATTCTCCTTTTTGATGCGGTCTTTGCCTGTNTTAGAGAAATCGGTCTGTAATTCTCCTTTTTGAGGGGGTCTTTGCCTGGTTTGGGGATCAAGGTAATATTAGCCTCATAGAATGAGTTTGGTAGCTTTCCTTCTGTTTCTATTTTTTGAAATAGCTTTAGGAGAATAGGTATTATTTCTTTGAATGTTTGGTAGAATTGCCCAGGAAAACCGTCCAGGCCTGGAGTTTTGTTTTTTGGAAGGTTGTTTATCACAGACTCAATCTCTTCATAATTAATTGGCCCATTTAAAAAATCAAGTTTTTCTTGTTTCAGTTTATAGGTTTCCAGGATGTCCTCCGTCTCTTCCAGATTGCTTAATTTTTTGGCATAAAGCTGTTGATAAAAGTTTCCAGTAACCCTTCCAATTCTTTGGTGTTGGTTCTAACCTCTCCTTTTTCATTCATAACTTTATTAATTTGGGTCCTTTCTCTATTCTTTTGGATAAGTCTTGCCAGTGGTCTGTCAATTTTATTATTCTCNTCCTTTCTCTTTGTTTTTGGACAAGTTTTGCCAGTGGTCTATCAATTTTATGGATTCTCTCAAAGAACCAGCTTCTAGTTCTGTTTATCTGCTCTACTGTGCTCCTGGTTTCTAATTCATTGATCTCTGCTCTAATCTTGATCATCTGCTTTCTTGTGCATGGATTAGGCCTGTTCTTTTGTTGCTGTTCCAGCTTCTTTTTTTTTTTTTTTAGATTTTTTTTTTATTCAANAGGGAACACAAGCAGGGGGAGTGGGAGAGGAAGAAGCAGGCTCATAGCAGAGGAGCCTGATGTGGGGCTCGATCCCACAACGCCGGGATCACGCCCTGAGCCGAAGGCAGACGCTTAACCGCTGTGCCAACCAGGCGCCCCGCTGTTCCAGCTTCTTGATGTGAGAATATAAAAACTGCATTTTAGATTTCTCTATTCTTTTGAGTGAGGCTTGGATGGCTATGTATTTTCCCCTTAGGACTGCCTTTGCAGTATCCCATAGGTTTTGGACCATTGTGTTTTCATTCTCGTTGGTCTCCGTAAATTGTTTAAATCGATTTTTGATTTTCTGGTTTATCGAATCATTCTTGAGCAGGATGGTTCTTAGTCTCCAAGTGTTTGAGTTTCTTCTGAATTANATTCTTGAGCAGGATGGTTCTTAGCCTCCAAGTGTTTGAGTTTCTTCCAGGTTTTTCCTTGTGGTTGAGTTCCAATTTCAGAGCGTTGTGGTCTGAGAATATGCAGGGAATAATTTCAGTCTTTTGGTATCGGTTGAGACCTGTTTTGTGACCCAGAGCGTGATCTATTCTTGAGAATGTTCCATGGGCATTAGAATAGATTGAATATTATTTTGATCTGGGGTGTAGTGTTCTATATATATCTATGATGTCCAACNGCATTTGAATAGAATGAGTATTCTTTGGTTCTGGGGTGTAGTGTTCTATATATATCTATGAGGTCCAACTCGTCGAGTATGGCATTCAAAGCCTTTGATTCTTTGCTTAGTTTTTGCCAGGGTGTTCTGTCTATTTCTGATAGTGGAGTATTGAGGTCCCCTACTATTAACATATTTTTATCTATATGTCTCTTTATTGTGGTTAACAGTTGGCTTGTGTATCTTGCTGCTCTCCTCTTGGGGGCATATATATTAATAATTGTCATATCCACTTGTTGAATACTTCCTTTAAGAATAATATAGTGCCCTTCTGTATCTCTAACTATAGTCTTTAGTTTAAAATCCAATCTGTCTGATATGAGAATTGCTACCCCAGCTTTCTTTTGAGGTCCATTGGCGTGAAAGATGGTATTCCATCCCTTTACTTTCAGTCTGATATATCTTTAGGTTCAAAATGAGTCTCTTGTAGACAGCTAATGGATGGGTCATGTCTTTTTATCTAATGTGCAACCCTGTGGCATTTTATGGGAGAGTTTAAGCCATTTAGATTGATAGAGATTATTGACAGATATGATTTTAATGATGCCATTTCTCTTTAAAGTCTTTGTATCGGTTGTGACTTGCTGCTCTGTATCACTCTTGGGGCCTTTTTACCTTTATAGAGCCCCCCTTAATATCTCCTGTAGGGCTGGTTTCGTGGTTACGAAATTGGTTAATGATTGGCGATTTTGGAACGTCTTTATTTCTCCATCAATTCTGAATGACAGCTTTGCTGGATAAAGGATCCTTGGCTGCATGTTTTTCTCTGAAAGAGCTTTAAAAATGCCCCCCCAAGCCTTTCTCTCATTCCAGGTCTCTGTAGACAGGTCTGACGTAATCCTGATACCTTTGCCTTGGTACGTGAGAAATTTCTTTGCCCTGGCCGCTTTCAATACTGTATCCTTGGATCTAATATTTGCGAATTGCACTATGACATGCCGTGGCGTAGGTTTGTCCTGGTTGAGCTTGGATGGGNTGATTATTGAGAGATATGATTTTAATGATGCCATGTTGCCTGTAAAGTCTTTGTTTCTACAGATTGTGACTTTCTGTTCTTTATCACTCTTGGGGCCTTTTTACTTTTATAGAACCCCCCCTTAACATCTCCTGTAGGGCTGGTTTTGTGATTACGAAATTGGTCNCTCTATGGCCTCTAGTTTAAAATCCAGTCTATCTGATATGAGAATTGCTACTCCAGCTTTCTTTTGAGGTCCATTTGCGTGGAAGATGGTACTCCATCCCCTTACTCTAAGTCTGAATGCATCTTTGGGTTCAAAATGAGTCTCTTGTAGACAGCAAATGGATGGGTCATGTCTTTTTATCCAATCTGCAACCCTGTGGCGTTTTATGGGAGAGTTTAAGCCATTTAGATTGATAGAGATTATTGACAGATATGATTTTAATGATGCCATTTCTCTTTAAAGTCTTTGTATCGGTTGTGACTTGCTGCTCTGTATCACTCTTGGGGCCTTTTTACCTTTATAGAGCCCCCCTTAATATCTCCTGTAGGGCTGGTTTCGTGGTTACGAAATTGGTTAATGATTGGCGATTTTGGAACGTCTTTATTTCTCCATCAATTCTGAATGACAGCTTTGCTGGATAAAGGATCCTTGGCTGCATGTTTTTCTCTGAAAGAGCTTTAAAAATGCCCCCCCAACCGTTTCTCTCATTACAGGTCTGTGTAGACTTGTCTGATGTAGTCCTGATACCTTTGCCTTGGTACGTGAGAAATTTCTTTGCCCTGGCCGCTTTCAATACTGTATCCTTGGATCTAATATTTGCGAATTGCACTATGACATGCCGTGGCGTAGGTTTGTCCTGGTTGAGCTTGGATGGGGTCCTCTCTGCCTCTTGGACACGAATGTTTGTTTCCCTTGCTAGATTAGGGAAGTTTTCAGCTACAATTTGTTCAAATATCTCTTCTAGACCTCTGTTTTTCTCCACCCCCTCGGGGATGCCGATGATTCTGACATTGGAACGTTTCATTGAGTCAGTAATCTCCCGTAATCTACATTCTTGAGCATGGATTTTTTTGAGTCCAGATTCTATTTTAGCTTTCTCTTCTACTAACCCATCCTCCAATTCGCTGATACGTTCTTCTGCCTCAGTGACCCTGGCCGTCAGAGCATCTAGTTTTGTCTGCATTTGGCTCATAGAATTTTTAATTTCTGCCAGATTCGCTCTCATTTCAGCCTTTAGAGATTCTATATTCTCGTTAATATTTCTGTTAATACTTTTTTTTTTTTTTACGTCTACACATCATCTTGACCATTGTTACTCTGAACTCCATTTCTGATAATTTGGTTATATCCATATCCATCAGTTCTGTGGCAAAGGCCACAGACTCATTGTCTTTTCGTTGCTGGGGAGGATTTCTCCTTCTTGTCATTCTGATGAGGAGAGGTTGCGGGGTTGTCTAGAGCCCAAATAATTGACCAGGACCCATGCAGTGTGCACTTGTTTTATTGGGATCTTAGGGATGTGGGCTTCTTGATTTTTCAGCCTGCCTTCTGGGGGAGGGGCCTGCCATGCCGATACTCAGGCAACCCTGTTTGGGTAGAATCTATGTGTCCCCTCTGAGGGGGGATGGGGATGGGCGCACTGTGAGCCGGTGTTTCCAGGCTTTTGTTCTCTGGCGACTTTTCCTGGTGGTTTGCTGTGCCTCTTCTGAGAGTCAGAGCAGCAGTGGTCAAATCACAGCCTCTGTCTCAGAACAGAGCGATCGCAGTCTGCTCTCCACTGAGGTCTTCTGGCCTCTTTAACTCTGTTTTTGTTGGTGCTGCTCAACCCTGCAGTGTCCCGGGATGTACGCCCCACATCCGGTGTCCCAGCCCTCACTTCCAGGGCCGGCACGTCTCTGTCCTTTGTGTTTTTAACACCGCCAGCTGCCAGCCACCACCCCCCCCGCCCCCGCGCGCTCCGGAGCTCTGTTTCAGTGTATTTGCGCTCACTTCGGAGATCTGGTTTTTAGTCTGGTCACGCGTGTTCCCCGTCTCACCATCTCAGTCTGCTCTCTCGCGGGTGCCGGTCCGCAAGTCCGCCCGCTCCCCCGTGCTGGTGGCTACCGCTTCCTGGCACCTGAACACGCTGGCTCCCTCCCCCTTCCATTTATCTTCTGATATCTGTGGGCGGTTTCACGGCTCCCCGCTTGGTACCTCAATACTCAGCGCTGGAGATGTTCATTTGTAGAGATCCAGATGTATCTTCCTGCATCTCAGGCTGATTTCGTGGGTGTTCAGGATGGTCTGGTACCTATCCAGCTCGACTCAGGGGACCAGCTGAAAAAGGTGACCCCTACTTCTCTGCCATCTTAACTCTCAATCTGATTCAGACATTTTTAAAGCATATTGTTTTTTGCTATTGAGTTATAGGATTTTTAAATGTATTTTGGATATTAACTCCTTATCAGATATATGATTTCCAATTTTTTTTCCTATTCCATAGGTTGCCTTTTAATTTTGTTGATTTTTTTTTCTGTGCAGAAGCTTTGATGTAGTCCTAGTTGTTTATTTTTATTTTGTTTTTCTGCTTTTTATGTCATTTCCAAAAAACAGTTGTCAAGGTTGCTATCAAGGAGTTCTTTTCTATTTTTTCTTCTAGGAGTTTTATGATTTCAGATCTTATGTTTCAGTCTTTAATCCATTTCAAGTTAATTTTTGTTTATGGTGTAAGATAGGCATCCAATTTTGTTCCTTTGCATGTGGTTATCCAGTTTTCCTACATGATTTATTGAAGAGAGGATCCTTTTCCATTGAGTATGCTTGGATCCCTTGTCAAATATTAGTTGTTCATATATACAAGGGTTTATTTATGGACTTTTGATTCTCTTCCATTGGTCTATGTTTCTATTTTTACACCAGTACCATACTGTTTTGAGTACTGTAACTTTGTATTATGATTTGAAATCAGGAAGTTTGATGCCTCCAGCTTTGTTGTTGTTGTTGTTGTTGTTGTTTTATCAAGAGTACTTTGGCTATTTGGTGTCTTTTGTGGTTTCATGTGAATTTTAGGATTATTTGTTCTATTTCTGTGAAAAATACTATTGGAATTTTGATAGAGACTACATTGAATATATATAGATAACTTCAGATATTGTGGACATTTTAAATAACATTACCTCTTCCAAACCATGAACTCAGGATATGTTTTCATTTATTTGTGTCATCTTTAATTTCTTTCATCAGAGTCACATAACTTTCAGTGTACAGCTCTTTCGATTCCTTAGTTAAATTTATTCCTAAGTATTTTGTTGTTTTTGATGCTATTATAAATGGAATTGTTTTCTTTCTTTTTCTGATATTTCATTGTTAGGGTATAGAAACACAATTCATTTCCGTATATTGATTTCTGTGTCCTACAACTTTACTTGCATTTGTAATTATGTCTAACAGTTTTTAGTGGCCCCTAGGGTTTTTTATCATATAAGATCATAGCACCTGCAAACAAACAATTTTAGTTCATGCTTTCTGATTTGGATGCCTTTTATTTCTTTTCCTTGCCTGACTGCTTTAGCCAGGACTTCTTACATAGAATATATATATAGAGAGAACAACCTCGTCTTGTTCCTGATCTTGAAGGAAAAGCTTTCAGTCTTTCACCGTTAAGTATGGTATTAGCATGGGCTTGTCATATATGGCATTTACTATGAGGAAATATATTCCTTTTATACCCAGTTTGTTGACAGTTTTTATCATGGATGGAAGTTGAATTTTGTTAAATGCTTTTTCTGCACCTATTGAGTTGATCATGTCTTTCATTCTTTTAACATGATGTATCACATTTATTGATTTGTGCATATTAAACCATCCTTGCATCTCAGGGATAAAGCCTATTTGATCCTTTCTTTTTTTTTTAAGATTTTATTTATTTATTCGACAGAGACAGAGACAGTCAGCGAGACAGGGAACACAAGCAGGGGGAGTGGGAGAGGAAGATGCAGGCTCCTAACGGAGGAGCCTGATGTTGGGCTCGATCCCATAACGCCGGGATCACGCCCTGAGCTGAAGGCAGACACTTAACCGCTGTGCCACCCAGGCGCGCCTATTTGATCCTTTTAATCTGCTCTCGAATTCAGTTAGGTAGTATTTTTTTTTTGAGAATTTTTTTCATCTATATTCATTAGGGATATTAGTCTGTAGCTCTCTCTCTCTCTCTCTCTCTCTTTTTTGTAGTGTTTTTATCTGGCTCTGATATTAGGGTAATGCTGGCCTTGTAAAATGACTTTGCAAGTATTTTTTCCTTTCAATTTTTTGGAAGAGTTTGAGAAGGATTGATGTTAGTTCTTTAAATGTTTGGTAGAATTCACAAAGAAATCATCTGGTCCTGGACTTCTCTTTGTTGGGAGGTTTCAATTACTGATTCAGTTTCCTTAAAATTAATTGATCTGTTCAGGTTTTCTATTTCTTCATGATTTTGTCTTGGTATGTTGTATGTTTTTAGGAATTTATCCATTTCTTCTGTGTTATCCAGGTGTATAATCATTCATATTAGTCTCTTATGATCCTTTGTATTCTGTGTTATCATTTGTAATGTCTCCTCTTTTGTTTCTGATTTTGAGTTTTCTCTCTTAGTGAGGCTAGCCAAAGTTTTGTCAATTCTGTTTATTTTTTCAAAAAAACAAGGTCGTTTTATTGATATTTTTGGTTTCTTTGTTTTTCTGGTCTCTAATTTATTTCTCCTCTGATCTTCATTATTTCCTCCTTATGTTAAGTATGGTATGGTCTTAGTTTATTCTTCCTTTTCTAGTTCGTTGAGGTCTAAGGTTAGATTGTTTAGTTGACATCTTTCTTTTTTCTTATTGTAGGTGTTTATTGCTATAACTTCCCATTAGAACTGCTTTTGTTGCATTCCATAAGTTTTTATATGTTGTGTTTCAATTTTGGCTTATTTCAAGATTTTTTTTTTATTTTCCTTTTTCTTTCTTTCTTGACCTATTGGTTGCTCAGGAGTGTAATGTTATTTCCACACATTTGTGAGTTTTCCAGTTTTCTTCCTGTTATTGATTTCTAGCTTTATACCACTGCAGTTTGAAAACATACTTGGTATATTTCAGTCTTCTTAAGTCTGCTAAGACTTGTTTTGTGACCTAACATCATGGTCTATCCTGAAGAATGTTGTGTGTTCTTGAGAGGGATGTGTATTCTGCTGCAGATAGATAAAGTGTTCTGTACGTGTCTGTTAGGTCTGTATGGTCTAGAATGTGGTTGCTGGAAGACACATGGGTCTATAGCCAATTTGTCAGATGTACAGAGCTATTTCTGGAACTATAGCTAGAACCATGGTTGGCAATTTAGCTGACTTGGTGTTGACCTGTCTTTTCAAAATGGCTCTTCTTGTTCTTGGACTGCACTAAGGTTTTACAATCTGCTACTTAGATTCGATGGCTCCTATAAAGACATGTTAGGGGGCACCTGGGTGGCTCAGTTGTTAAGCATCTGCCTTCGGCCCAGAGTGTGATCCCAGTGTCCTGGGATTGAGCCCCACTTTGGGCTCCCTGCTCTGCTGGGAAGTCTGCTTCTTCTTCTCCCACTCCCCCCCCCAACACTGGGTGTCTCTCTCTCTATCAAATAAATAAATAAAATCTTAAAAAAAAAGACATATTAGTCTATGGATTGATAACAAGTTATTGGTGTCAAGGGGGGAGGATATAAACAAGGGATGTCTTATTTGGCCATTGTGGTGATGTCACTCAAATATTTGCAATTTTAAATGTGTGAATTTGAGATGAGAAGTAACTAAATTTTTCTTTTTTATTTTAAGTAGAGGTATGCCGTGATTTTATTTTTTTAAGTAATTTCTGAGGTACTCGTGAAGGAGAATTACTAACCCAGAGACACAATGCTGAAATGCATGGCAGGAATTCAACTGCAAACTGAAGTCACATCAGATTCCATAGGATAATTTGTCACTTCAAGCTGAATAACTAATAATACTCATATTTGTCACAAAGTGGCATATTCCTGGCCATATTTTTATTTTTACTTTATCAAGATCTTATTATGTGACAAGTGTTTTGCATACATAAATGTATTTAATCTTCATAATAATCACATATTATTTCCCATTTTATAAATGAGAAAATTGAAGATATTGTATCTTCTGTCATTCAATATTATTAAGAACATACTATGATCCAACCATTGTTTTTGCCTCAGAGGATAAAATAATGAATAAATCAAACAGATAATATCCTGCTGTCGTGGAGCTTATATTAGATTGGGGAAGGAAGACAGGAAATAAATGAGTAAGTATGGCCTTAGGGCTATAAATACATGTAATTAAAGCAAGGTAAAAATATAGATCTTGGGATTCCTTTACGTAGTATAATTGAGGAAGGCCTCTCTGCTTATGTGGCATTTCAACCTGAATGAAAAGAGCAAGACAGCCAGGATGATATTTGAGGAAAGAGTATTCTAGTAAGAGAGAACAAAATAAATTGGAAAAAAAAAAAAGTCTTGAAGGTAGTGGTTTGCTTGGGATGTGAAGAACAGTCTGGTAGGAAAGGTATGACTGGGTCAGAGTGATCAGAAACAAGTCCAAGAGGGGACAGATCATTAGTAAGCCACAGGAGTGGGGTTAATTATGTCAGATCTCTGTAGGTGAAGATTCTGAATGGGATAATTCTGAATGGGGTGGAAGCCACTGGACGATTTTGAGCGAAGTAGTGACATGTTCTGATTTACATTTGAAAAATAGCACTCTCACTGTCCTTATTAGAACAAAGATGGAACATGTAGCCTGCTAAGAAGAATCTCAATAGTATGGCAAGAGACTAGGTTTATAATGTTGGATAATATGAAAAGTGGTTGGGTGCTAGGTTTATTTTGCATAGAGAGAACAAGATAAGGAGAAGCCCAGTGTTTTTGATCTGAACATTGGGAAAAATGGAAGTTCCATCTTATTAAGAGGTTTAGGGAAAGAGCATATTTTGGAGTATAATTAGATCAATAATTTTGTTTAGAGTATGTTAAGTATGGGATTTGTTAGATACTTAAGATATGTTATAAGTAAGCAATTTGGAAACAGGCTAGTGTTCAGGGAAGAGATGACACTTAAAGACATGGGATTGGATAAAATTACCTGCCAATGTGTATAGATACAGAAGAGAAGAGGTCTGCAGAAGATGAGGAAAATCCAACAAGATACTGAGAAGTTACAGCCATTGAGATAGTAGCAACTGAGAGAGAGGAAGGGTGTTTTTTAGAGGCCAAATGAAGAAAGCATTAATTGTTTCAGGAAGAGGGAAGTAATTAAGAGGTGGAGCCCTAAGAAAACTGAGCACTGACATTTGGATTTGCAATGTGGAGTTCATTGCTGACCTTGATAAGATGGTGGAAGGAAAAAGAATTGATCTTTGTAGTTCCTGTTTTCCCTTTAGAATCAAGAGGAAAGATATTAGGTGAGGGGAGGAAGATGTGGTTTTGAATGTTATCAGAGAAAGGTGATCTCTCGTCTAGGAGAATGGGAGAATAATTTTACTAGGGCACTTTTATGGAATTTCAGGCAACATTACCTCTCCTCTTGATGTCTTTGGTCATGTACTTGGGACCAGCATGGCTCTGAAATTTTCTTTAGCAATGTTCAGCTGCTCAGGTAAAGGTAGTAAGAGGTGAGGATTAGAAGTTAACCATAGTTGGAATCTTGCCAAGTTAGTCTGCAGTGTGGGGAGAGAGAGACAGTATCATGATGGACCATGGAATCTAAATAGGGTAAGGATTTTTTTTCTTTAATTATGAAGGAGATGATGGAGAAAAAAAATATCAACAGATTAGAGATCCCAGTAAGGCAAGTGATTGTTGAAGTTGGGATACAGAACATTCAACGATATCTTAGTTGGGGAGAGTGGGATAAAGAAACTGAGACATTCCAGAGTATAGTTATTGGTAATAACTAATTGTAGTTACTGAGTTAGGTAATTTTGCTGATGACAGATTGTGATCTTTCCAGGGCAAAATGAAAGAGCATGTGGATGTGAAAGAGGAGTTGGAAAATGAATTAGATCAGGGGTTTATGGAAATGTATTACAGGGGTTATGGTTCAGAGAGGCTTAGAGTCTTAGGCTTCTGTGGTGTCTGAAGCAACCAGGGCCTGAGGAGCTAGTCTTAAAAGTATCTTAGAAGGAATAATCATATCTAATTAGATCCTCTTGAGTCAGTTGTTCTCAGCCTTGGCTGCACATTAGAGCCACCTGGGGGAACTTAAAAACTCTCCAGTGCCCAAGCTACGCCCCAGACCAATTAAATCAAAATCTCTGCGTGTGGGACCCAGACATCAGCATTTCTTAAAGTTTCCCCCGTGATTCCTATATGCAGTCAAAGCTGAAAGCCAGTTTTCTAATTGGTGAAGCCAGAAACAGCAGCAAGAAATTTTGACTCTGGAGCCTCGGCTCTGCATGCGCAGATAGACCACCTCCAGCACTGTCTGCTTATAAGGTGGGTGTCAGATCAGCCCTCCTCCCGGGTCTGATCATCTAAGGAGCTAAGGTTTATGAGAGAAGCAAACCAAATGACTCAAAACAGTCCAGTAGATATATTTGTGTATATTAGCCAATAAAAAGTAAAAAAGAAAGTTTCCTCCCCAAGAGCTGAACAATCACAGTTTGAGGCACTGTTCTGCAGGACAGCAGGTCACTGCTGAAATGGCAATTGATTATATATACATTGTTCTGAGCACTCCTTAGGAACTGTTTCAGAAGAATGTCAGGTGAAAGGTTCACAGCACAACTTTTCACGGTTAATCAGCAGTTAGAATCGCTTCAAGAAATCGAATAGGGAGGAGCAGATGGACTTGCAGCTCACCTTGGGGCAGTAATTTGTGTGTCCTGGCCATTAATCTTGGTTGCTAACAACATCATCTAGAGGTAATGCAGTCTTATATTTTTGCTTATTTTCCATTTGGTTGCTAAATAATTTAACTCCAAAATCTAATTTCTGTTAAAAAAGAAAAATTAAATGAGATGTTTGTATCAGAGCTATTTAATATGTAACATGTTGCCATAATAATCTGATACTGGTGTAACACCATAAAACACGCCTGATTACTTTGTTTTAAGTGTTCAGACAACCCTGATATGCTCTGATAAGTGAAGAAATCCTACTTGCAAATTACAACGAACACTATATTTTATTGGCATCTCAATAAAATAAGTTACAGAGGAGTAAAGGTTTTCTTTTGGGTTAAAAAAAAAGCTTTTATTTTAAACATATCTCTTTAAATGGTCCTGTTTTTTGAATGAAACCAGTTGTAATATTTTAGAAAGCCAATATGTTCCTTTTGTTGTGGAAGCAGTTTAGCTTTGCTATGTTTTTAAAATAAATCTTTACTCCACAAACATTTATAGCACTCTGAAAAGGTTTTAAATCTTACTTACTAGTGCCAGAGCTTTTGAGATTAAGGCATGGAAGTGGGGTCTGCCATAAACTCTTTTGCATTTTGTTAAATCTGTAGATGTAAGTGGCAAATTGACCTAAGAGAGGATGATGATTCACGTCACCTTTCTCCACCTGGAAATGTGTGTTTAGTTTTCTTTGAAAAGAAGGCATTACTTAAGCTTAACTTACTATTTTCCCAGTTGGAGTGACAGAAAATGTTGGGTGACCTTTGTAGGGTCACTTATTGTCTCTGTGAAAATTTCCTCCATCTGAAGTAGAAAAAATACCTGCTGAGCTAAGGATTATGGTGAAGACAATGCTTGTCAGACAGTTTTGTGCTACTCCTCCGAAGGAAGTCAACCATGATAACTAGACTTTCAGGACAAGTCTTCTAAAATTCACCTTGTGCCAAACTTTTCCAAGTCCATCTACTCTTCATCAGGCTTTGGCACTCCCATTAACCCAGAGTTGATTCTAGGCAAAATATTGCAGTCAACAGTTTAAATTTTTGCCTTGTCTTTTTGTTCCTTTCTCTTCTATTTGTCTACAGTGTGTCTATGGATTTCATCTTTATTTAACATACATAGTACCAGATATAGTTTCACCTTCCTACATAAGGACTGTGTCTGCCAAAATCAGCCCCATTTAAAAAAAAAAAAATCTTGTTTGGACTCTACCCCAAACAAATTAAATCAGAAACTCTGAGGTTGTAGCTTGGAGACTCTTTCGGTTTAAAAGCTCCCAGGTGACTCTAATGTACTGACTTGGCTAAGTGTCACTGTCTTAAAGCCAAAAACATGGATTCTTAAGGGTCTAATTCTAAAGAGTTAGCAAGTGAGTAAAGAAGATATTTGTAGACCAGAAATCCTTGCAGGCTATTTATGAGCCCAGAACTAATGAGAGGACATTGCCTTATCAGCCTAAAGGATGACGGCAACTAAGCCAACAATTATTTTATCTGGCTATGGAATTCCTCAGTGGCCGTGACCTTTATTTTCTTTTGTCTCAGGCACTGGGGTTACCTGGAATAATCTGTCACACACTGACTGTATCATTATTCTCATTTTATCTGATAGTATAATGCCTACTAAGAAGTAATTAACTTCCTAATTTTGTGAGGGTGGGAAGAATTCCAAATTTATTTGACATTATGTCACAGTGAATCTCTGGCTCTGAGAAACATTCTATAATCACTACAATGACAGTAGTTATCTGTTCTCCTTGCATGCTTTAGTTAACTTAGTGAATCTGCTTGGAGTTGTCTCTCTGTTCAGAATGATTAGGAAGATGTCCTTGGAATTGTAAGAATACTGCAATGTTTATGGCCATGGTGACTTTGGGTTCAAAACCGTAGTTTTCTAAACTGCTTTTTGAATGTTGGACCAGGTGCTAGAAAATAATGAAAACTGAGACCTCCTTGTGTTCTTGAAATAAGAATTTACATATATGGTGAGGATAGAAGTCTTTGGTCCGAAGTCATGTGATAAGGATCAATATGCTCATTTTTAATTTCAGTTTTTGAGCTCTTTTGAACGTGTACTCTGAACCTGATTGTGGCAATACTGAATTAGTTGCTGTTTAATCAATATAGTAAAATGAAGAAAACTGTAACATCTGTTTTCATTCAAGCCCTTCTATCTTCCACTAAGCTATGGTTTAGAGGACATGTCTTTTAAATGCATTTTAGGGGCATTCATCCTGCCTCACTCTCACTGTAACCTTTGAGAAGAGTGCTAAAAGGTCAAAGTTAAGAATACTATTATTACTATTTTTTAAATATGGAATGCTTCACGAATTTGTGTGTCATCCTTGCTCAGGGGCCATGCTAATCTCTGTATCTTTCCAATTTTAGTATATGTGCTGCCGAAGTGAACACAAGGATACTATTGATTAACAGCGTTAGGAGTTAAGTTTTCTTGTATAATGCTGGGAGAGATTAAATCCATTTTAAGGCTTCCAGTCTCTGGTTAGCATATAAGGAGCTTGGAAGTTGCCACTCTACTTTAACAAGTGAAAAGCCGAACAGACTAAAAAATCGACAGTTCTTGGACCTGTAGGTAAGGGGAAACACAGGACAGACTGCTGTCCCCAAGATTGAAGAGTCAGGCAAATACAAGGCATAGAGTTCCAGAGAGTAGAAACTCAGGAGTAGAAACCAGGGAACCAGTGCCAGGGTAGGAAAACCTGAATATAATTGACAAATTGCTAGAGGTTCAAGGTGGACAATTCTGAGTGTTAAAAGCTCTGGGGGCCCCGTCATAGCCAGGGGGCCCACAATATGTGAGATTTATCTCCAGAAACGACCAGATTCCTACAGTAACTATGGGAGAATAATTCCCTCAGGCTTCCTGTAGGGGGAGGGGCAAAGGAAACATTTTGAAATACTCAGAGCATTCTGTTCTTAAGAAGGTGTGCCCTCAGGAGAAACTAGTTTAACGGGGGGAGTCAGACTTGCTGGGGTATCATCATGAGAGAAAGGAAATACCTAACTCCAGCATCCTCTAGCTATCTGCCACCACCTAAGTGGGCAGAAAAAAACCGAAGAAACATTTGTGAAGTTTACTGTGCAGAGGCATAGGCTCACTAGAAGCCTGAGACCTAATCGAAGGATTAAAAAAATACTTTCCCTCACCACCATATTACTAAAGGCCTTTTTACAGCAGTCCCTTTTACCCAGTACCTCATATCTGGCAATCAAGAAAAAATTGAAGGCCTATTAAAAGGCAAAACAAACAAACACAATTTAAAGAAAAGGAACAAGCATCAGACCCAGATATGGTAGGGATATTGGAATGAAAATATATTTTATCCATTTGGTGGTCCTTTGGTTGTTCTGTGATGTGTATTTTTGGAATATTATTTCCTAATTGTTTTGATAAGATCATCTTATGGATGTTTCATACTTGCTCTGGGCTGTAAAAGTTTTAGTCAAATGCTTTATGCTTTGAGGAGAAACTGGTTTTCTCCTTGATGTGTTACCACCATGAGCAAGATGAAATACTGATGACCAAAGAACAACTGTAGCCTTAGAGACTTGGCTTCTTTGGCTGGCCTGTTGTAAACAAGATGATCTGACTTGTAGGTGGCTTAGACCACTTGTCAGAGCTGGGGGCCCCCAAAGTCATTTGGGGACAAGTCCTTTTTAATCATAAATATCGGTTCGCTTGGATGTTTAGCATATGTAATTTATCTATAATCAAAGCACAGTTTATTTCTATGTTCTATGTCCATGAAAACTTACTCAGAGAGGTAGTGTTCTTACCTTACCCTTGATGCAATTTTGATGGGCCCAAGATGTTTCTTGTTCCTCTCTGATAACAACCTTATGGGTTTAGTCCTAAGTTACAAATACAGTGATAATTCATCATGTAAAAATATCACTATAAATAATTAATATTTTAACCTTCTTTGAAGATTTTTAACTCCTTTTCCCTCTGTAGGAAGGTCTCTCCCTTTCTTAGCTAAGATGCATAGCAGATGGAAATCTTTCATCTAATAAGGGGAAGATAGTATACTCAGCTTCTTTTCTTCCACCCTCCTTCTCACCTTACTTCCTCTTCCACTGTGTAGCTTCAACAAGTGGAAATAGGTGTAGAGAAGAGAAAATGGCACAGGACAGAGAAATATCTTACTTGGGAGATGTCTGGTGATGTCATAAACTGACTTCAAGCTTCTGGGGCCTGGTTGATGTCACAGGCTGATTTTTCTTTTTCTTAAAGGTGCTGTTATGTGTATGTGTTTCTTGAAGATTCCATCACTGAGGACTTGTTTAGCTCTATGTGACATGTGCAATGTAATCCTTTCCCCAGTCTACTGCTCTACCTCTAGCCCCTGTTCTCTGGTAGTTCACTGTACAAGGAAGCTATTGGTGTTATGTAAACTTTTCAGGACGAAAGGTAAGAACTTGGCCTTAAAATGGGTTCAACCTTGCTTTTTCTCTTTTTGGCATGGCTCACCATCTCAGACCTGGCAGTCCCAGCACAACTACGTTTATTCTGCTGCCTCAGCCACTTTAAAATTCTGAAGTACTCACTCTAACTTCCAACTTTAGGGATTGACAATATAGCATCTGGGAGTAGTGCAATGGATATGCCCATTCTAAGGTTTTAGATGGAAGATTTCACACCTTCCATACTTACCCCATTTCTCTTGGGGGAGGGTGAGGATTTCCATCAATGAGTCTCAAAAAAAATTCACTCTCTCTATGCCTTGACCAAATTTATTATCTCTGATTTGCTTGAGGAATCCAAGAATTGTTGGTATTAACATTTTCTTTGTAAATTTTGCATATGGTCATCTGTCTTGTACTCATTTTTATTGATGTGTATCATATTTTTTGTCTTAATTGAAACAGAACTGTGTTTTAACATCCTGTTACATGTGTATTTGCCTGGTGTGTCTCTCTCTTTTTTTTCTTTAGAGCAAGATAGAGCACTGGGGGGAAGGGGCAGAGGGAGAGGGAGAGAGAATCTTAAGCAAAGAATCAGCATGGAGCCTGATGCGGGGCTTGATCTCACAACCCTGAGATCATGACCTGAGCTGATATTAAATAAC
Organism: Ailuropoda melanoleuca; assembly: GCF_002007445.2. NCBI lineage: Eukaryota > Metazoa > Chordata > Mammalia > Carnivora > Ursidae > Ailuropoda > Ailuropoda melanoleuca. Next base: position 21,855,074 of record NC_048237.1, read on the forward strand.
TGGATGCTTAACCTACTGAGCCACCCAGATAGGCCTGGAGTGTCTCCTTTTAATATCTTCTTCAAGAACCAGGGATACTAGTAGGCAGGTGAAACAGAGTTCAGATACTATTTGGAATCATCCCATTTCATTATGATCAATCCTCTTCTGACTAATTTGGCTTAACTTGCCAAATTCAGTTTCTCTTAAATTTCAGATTATTTACTAGAGTAAGAAAAAAGCTATTTGAAATAACTACTATAAAAAGACAAAAGTCTAGTGGGAAATCTTGAACTCTCATACAAGAGTAGTTTTCTATGAATTGAGTCACAAGAGCTGCATTTATTTTATAAGTTCTCCGGTAGGTCGAATAATTTAGATAAGCTTTAGGAACCAAATGGCAACGTGCACTGGGTCTGTCCTCATTCATGAGGCTGGAAAAATACTTCCCAACTTATCTTTAATTGACCTTTTGTACCCTAGCATCATAGTTCACATTAAATGGACACTGTGAGTTAAAGTACTGCTGTGCTATCTGGACATTCGCATTAGTGTATCAGACTTTATTAGCTTTATAGGATTTACCAAGATAGGACATGGACATTTGAGGTATTAATAATTGACAATTTATATGGTTAGTTATTTTTAGTGTCTATAATATGGTGAAATAAAGTTTTGTTCCTTTCCTGCAAGGTGTGCAAGTTTTTGAGCTATAGATTTTAGCTGCCTTTTATCCCTTAAAGGTGAATTACTATCAAAATTTAGACTATAGTTTTATACATTGATGCTTATGTTTACCATATTTGCATGCTGGAAAATTACAGTTATAAAAAGGTTTTTCTATTACAGATTTTCCAATTTATTTAGATTCAGTGATTTCTTTTTCAAGAAAACACAATCTTAATAGTTTGTATGCAGTGGAAGCAGATTCTGAGGCTTTTAGGGAATCATTTAAAGGAGTGTTGTGCATACACTACTTTTATAAAAAGAGACTCCTAGAAGATGGTTGAACCACTAGATGGAAAGCTCCTGGGTCCTGAAATGATGATGTGAAGTGGATCAGCATCCTACCACTTCCCCAACATGCTGTAAACGAACACGTGACATGTATATGTCTATTAACTATGATGCGAGAAGGAGAAATAGTCTATTAATATATTAAGCTACCAATATTTTGGGGTTGTTTATTTTAATTTTATTTAACTTAGTGAATCTCTGCTTGCTTAAAATTGGTTGCCTCTATGTTTAGAATTATTAGAAGGAATTTTCTTGGAATTGGGACCATTATAATCTAATTATAATATACCAATATCACTTATCAGATGTATTTTAGATTAAAAGGCCAGAGTTTTAAAATACATAGGAATATATGGACAGTATTGCATTATCCAGCGTAATGTAGCTCAACTAATTGAATGTATTTGGAGATAGTACAACTATGTGTTGCCAAAGCAATTCTATTCTAGTGAACTGAGGGGCCTGAAAATACTTGCTGATGACAGAGTACAGAATTTTCACAGTGGGGAGAGATTGAAGTTGTAAAGAAAAATAGAAATTGACATATTCAGAGAGAGAGAGATGAGTCATGAATTAACACAGTGATGCCAGCAATTAAAACTTAATGGCATATTAAAGAGATACTCTATAAAATAGTGAATCGAATGAACTAAATGCATCAAAAACATTTGAATATTTGTTCAAAATAGAGACTTCTGGGTCTCAAACCAGACTTAGTATATCAAAATTTTTATTTTAATATGATTACTTGAGAATGACTTTATCTTTGTGATGCTTAAATGAAATAATTGTGAGAAGATCTTATAATAGTGCCTAGCATATAGTAAACATCCAATAAATATTAGCCACTGGTATTATTGAAATTCCTGTGCACACTAAACCTTGCAAAACGTTCTTATAGAAAGGGATCACATGGTGGGATTACCATTTTTATAAAAATTGATACTATATTAAAGAACAGTTGATTAACCTATTAGAGGATTAAAATACATGGAAAATGGTCTTACTTATCCTTGGGAAGGTGGCAATGGACAAAAGAATAACAAAGTTCACCTCTGCTTTTTCATTTCTATGCATAGCTTAAGTTGACAGTGGACCAAGTGGTCTGATATTAATCAGTATAAGGAATACAAGAAGAACAACATGTTTTGTTAATAAGTTAAGTTTTGCTTTTAGTTAAAACTTGAGTGGTTAGTGAGCTGTGTCCCTGAAGATGATTGAAGGTATTGGTCTGGAGCTCATGGCTAGGTAGGCAGGCAGATTTCAGTGTCGCACACAGAGAAATGGCTATAGACATATAGCCAGAGAGAATTTATAAAATTATGAAGCTGAGAAATAGAGTCTAAGATTAAATATTGGGGACACCTACTTTAGGGTGAAGAGAAAGATAATGGATTAGATAAAATGAGAAGAGCCTAGTCCGAGACTAAAGAAGGGAGAAATTAGAATGGAGTGTCCTGGAATCCAAGAAAGTAAGTTTCAAAAGAGAGATTAGCCAATGGTAAGAAATTTTACAGATACTGAGCTTGAGAGTTCTGATCTTTTTACTTGAGCTGGAAAGTTCTCTCTGTGGATTTATATATAGTCCCTTTCCTGTGCATAAGACCATGACTTAATTTATTTGGCATTTCCTGTGCCTAGAACAATATCTTGTATTATTTAATTCCTTCAAGACTCATTGAGGCCTGTTGAGGGCCAGAAACTATAAGGCTTTGGGAAGCTGGGATGATTTATAGTATTTATTTTCACAAGGTGTCTCTCAAGTCTCTATATCTTGGCAGAACTAGCATTTAAACTCTTTTCCTGCAGATCTTCCATGCTTGGTTTTAAGATTTGTTATGGCATGCCAAAAGTAGGCTCTACTCTGTGGTGTGGTTGTTACTCTTGAGGCACAAGCTTTCTGATGTCTCAGCTGTATGTTCAAGGTGTTAATGAACTATTTACCTGGTCTCTCATTATGGCTGGCTTGAACTCCAGTGTTCCCTTGCACTGTTTGATATCTCCTATCTCTCTTCACTTTTAACCCATAGCAGATGCTCTTTGACTTTAGTCTTAAGATCCCTGTGTATGTGCAGTCCATTTCTCAGCCAAGGAACTCCTACGTGGGAGCCCGACATGGAATTCTGTGTCCCATTCTGGGAACAGGTCTCTTCTCTTAGGTGCTCTGTCCCACAAATTCCAGTGGATCCCCAGCTGCCATGAACTCTGATCTTTGCTTGCTTATCTCAGTGGAATTGCTGGTACTCTGCTTGGTATCCAGCTTATTGTGTCGTGATTGGGAAATCTGTCCCTAGACAGAGATAGGGGAATTGTAGGGCTTAATTCATGAGTATCTCATCTCTCAGGAATCATAAGATTTCACTGATTATTGTCCAGTGCCTCAAAAGAGTTATATGTATTTTTCTAATTTTATGGTAGTTTATAGGGGGAGGGCTAATTTGGTAATATTTATTCCATCATAACCAGAAGCAAAAAATCCCTAAGTTCATTCAGTCCTGAAATTTCAAAATCTTCTTTGATTCCTTTCTCATCTTTAGTCTGTCACCCCAAAATAAATCCTTCCATTCTTCTTTCTGAATGCTGCGCATGTTTATTCACTCATTTCTGTGAGCATTGCCAGCATCCTGAGACCATCATTTCCCAAAACCTCTATTGACTGCAGTACCTTTCTAAGCAGTCTCTCACAGCTGATACATGATACTTTAATCATATTATTTACCGTAGGTTCTTTAATTACTCAGTCTGTGGTATTTTAATCAGAAAACTCAGTTCTTCCTTAATTTTTAAATTATTGCTTTATCTCTTATTGCACCCCTGTATTTCTATTAGTTGCTAGAACAACTATGTGATCCCTAGACTTTGCTTATATTATTTTGCATAGAATTATTTTGCATTATTTTTGATTCTTCAAAACTAGTTTTTCGACAAATATTTAAGTGCCTAATATGGGCCAGACATCATTTTGGATTATAGCATTACAGTAATGAATAAGATAGAACAGGGTCCATCACATTACAGAACTTAAATTGTAGGAGAGGCGCTAGAAATTGAAGAAATATTCACGCAAATGGTAATTATGCTTGCGTTAGGAGCTACAGTGCAGAAGCACACTGCACCTTAAGTGTATTTACCATGCAGCCCCATTTAGACCTTAGGTGCATTTCTCTGTGGAATTAGATTTGAGTATCTAAGTAGTGGTAGGAGTTGGCTGAATAAAATACTGGTGGAGGACGGCTTTCTAGGCAAATGGAACAGCATGAGAGAAAACTCCAAGGAAGGAAGGAACATGGTCCTGGAGGAACTGAAAGGAGCGTGTGAACCTAGAGTATACTAACCAGTCAGTGGTGAGCAATGGAACTGGTAAATTATCGTAGAGTCAGATGATGCAGTCACTCCAGGTTACAATGACACTTTTGGATTTTATCCTAAGAGTAAAGAGAGGCCTGCAGGTCACTTCAAAATGGTCACCAAACTTGTCAGCAAGCACTAGAACTATTAGACTTCCCCTTTTTCTACTCTTCAAAAAGTTACTCCTGGAGGGGGCACGCTGAAATAAAGACAGATGTGCCATTTTGAAGCAGGTAACTCAGTTTATTGAACACAGTGTCAGCTGTCATTATGGCTGTATGTAGCCTAGCACTGTAGTCCAGAGCCGCCACTGGGTGTTAATCGATTCTTCATCTGTCCCACTTCTCCCTATTTGAAAGCTCATCCTTTTTTTACTGTATTGTGCTTTAGACTATATAATATTCCTCATTAAAAAAATGTAGTTTGTATTGGAGTTATCGTTTCCTTGAGGATACATTGAACATTTGCCTCTATGACGTTTTTTCAAAATATTTATTTTTAAAATTTTAATTCTAGTGTAGTTAACATAGTGTTATATTAGTTTCACGTGTACAATATAGTGATTCAACAATTCTGTACATTACTCAGTGCTCATCATAAGTGTACTCTTAATCTCCTTTACGTATTTCCCTGATTCCCTCACCCCCCCTATTTTTCCCCTGGTAAACAGCAGTTTGTTTTCTATAGTTGAGCCTGTTTTTTGGTTTATCTCCTTTTTTATTTGTTTTGTTTCTTAAATTCTACGAGTGAAATCATATGGTATTTGTCTTTCTCTGACTTATTTCACTTGGCTTAGTACCCTCTAGCTCCATTCATGTTGTTGCAAATGACAAGATTTCGTTCTTTTTATGGCTGAATAATATTCCATTTTATATATATCACTTCTTTTTTTTAAGATTTATTTATTTGTTCTTAGAGAGCATGAGCAGGAGGGGCAGAGGCAGAGGGAGAGAGAATCTCAAGCAGACTCCACGCTGAGTGCAGAGTCTGATGCAGGGCTCCATCTCATGATCCCAAGGTCATGACCTCAGCCCAAACCAAGAGTCAGATGCTTAACCAACTGCACCAGCCACACACCCCCCCGCCTTATCCATTCATCTATCAGTAGACACTGGGTTGTTTCCATAATTTGGCTATTATAAAAATGTTGCAGCAAATATAAGGGTGTATGTATCTTTTGGAGTTAGAGTTTTTGTATTCTTTGGATAAACACCAGAAGTGGAATTACTAGATCATATGGTAATTCTATTTTTAATTTTCTGAGGAAACTCTATACTGTTTTGATAGTTCTCTGTTCCTTTATTCTCTTGCTTTCCTTTCTTAAGTGATATATTTGGATTCTTTTCTCTTCATTGTTTTGCATATCTGTTACTGGTTTTTGATTTGTGGTTACCAGTAGGTTTGTATATAATGTCTTACGCATATAGCAGTCTATATTAAGCTAATGGTCACTTAAGTTTGAACCCATGCTTTACTCCTGCCCCCGCCACCAACATTTAGGTATATAGTGTCATACTCTCCATCCTTTTATTTTGTGAATCCCTTGACTGGTTCTTGTAGATTTACTTAATTTTACTGCTTTTGTGCTTCCTTCTCTTCTTACTCTTACAGTCTTTCCTTTTTACTCAGAGTCTTCTTTAACATTTTTTGTAGGACTGGGTTAGTGGTTATGAATTCCTTTAACTTTTCTTTCTCTGGGAAACTCTTTCTCTCTCTCTCTATTCTGAATGATAGCCTTGCTGGATAGAGTTTTCTTGGTTGCACGGTGTTTATTGTTGTTGTTGTTTTTGTTTTTCCTTTCAGCACTTTGAATATATCATGTCACTCCCTTCTGGCCTGCAAAGTTTCTGCTAAAAAAACAGCTGATAGCCTTAGGGGTTTCCCTTGTATATGACTGTTTTCTTTTCTCTTGCAGCTTTTAAAATTCTCTATCACTGCTTTTTGCCATTTTGATTATTATGTGTCTTGGTGTGGACCTTCTTGTGTTGATTTTGTTGGGACCTTTCTGTGTCTCCTGAATCTGGATTTCTGTTTCCTTCCCCAAATTTGGGGCATATTTCTGTGTCCTCATTTTGTATGCTTCTCTGCCTGTTCTCTGTTGGGAAGGTCAGCTATATCTTCTGCTCTTGAAAGTAGTGACCTTATGAAAAAGAGGTCATGTAATGCCCTGCAGTGCAACGTCCCCTGTTTACCAGAGCCTGGCATTTCACAGGTATTTCCTATATTTGTTTCATGTACCTTACTATTGGTGGCTGAACCATGTTTGCCTTCAATCCAGTTACGTGCAATGGCTCTGTTGTGGGCAATGTTTGGTTTCTATGTTTTTATTTATTTATTTATTTTTAAAAAAGATTTTATTTATTCGACAGAGATAGAGACAGCCAGCGAGAGAGGGAACACAAGCAGGGGGAGTGGGAGAGGAAGAAGCAGGCTCACAGCAGAGGAGCCTGATGTGGGGCTCGATCCCATAACGCCGGGATCACGCCCTGAGCCGAAGGCAGACGCTTAACCGCTGTGCCACCCAGGCGCCCCTGGTTTGTATGTTTTTAGTGGGCCAGTCTGGGGCTGCCTCGGGCTTGAGTTGAGTCAGACTTGGTGTTTGCCAGAGATGGAGTAGCACCAAACTGCAGGGCACTTTCCCTCTGTTGTCCCTTGAGAAGCTTTTGTTGGTAGGTGTGGCCTGCAGTCAGACTAGATGTCTGCCCCTAGACCACTGCTGAGGTCTCAGTTGGACTGGTCTATATGGTTATCATCCCCTCCCCAGTGCAAGAATCACTTTGGAGTGGTGCTGACACTTGTCAGGGCTGGTTGCACACTGCCAGGCTCGTAGTACTGCTTTAGATGGGCTCTGGCCAAGAGTGTATTGGAGGGGGGCACTTCCACAGGAGAATGCAGGGCCAGGGTGTGTGGCGTTAGCAAGGTCTGTGCTGATCTGCTGCAGAAAGGGACCTGCAGCTGCCTGGGAAAAATTCTGCCAAAGCCCTGGGGTTGGGAGTGGTGAATGCACAGAAAAACAGAGGCAGGGTATGGGCCATTAGCAAGCTAGTTGGAGATTGTTCTGCTGCACTGGGTCCACGGGTGTTCGTATATCTAGTCTGGGAGGTTGGGAAGAGAAATGACGCCCATCAGCTCTTTTCTTATGGGAGAGCCCTCCCAATGATCCCTGCCGCTCTAGCACACACTCTGAGATTAGTAAATAAATCTTTGTGTAGGGGTGCTTGGGTGTTTCAGTTGGTTAAGTGTCTGCCTTTGGCTCAGGTCATGGTCCCAGGTTCCTGGGATCAAGTCCCACATTCTCCCTTTCCCTCTGCCTCTCCCCAGCTTGTGCTTTCTCTTGCTCACTCTCTCTCTCAAATAAATAAATAAAATCTTTAAAAAATTTAGGTATATCCTAGTCATTTTTCAAATTGCTGCTTCTATGCTGTATCTCAGTGGGGCTCTTTGTTTTGTTATCTCTTTAAGAGTGGGGACTCCACCCTCCTGGACCTCTTGCTGCTGAGCCTGCTGATTTTTAAAATTCCAGGTATTAAGCCCCACTGATTTTTGGGGTCCTCTTGTTTTCAGAGCCACCGTTATGGGGATTCATTTTCCCATGTGAGTCACCCATGCCTCAGATGCCTGGCTTAGGGATCTTCTCCTCTCCCCTCTCCTTGCCTGCTGTGTCCCTCCTTCCTGTAGATAGTCCTGGGGATCTGTTTAGCTCCTGACCAAGTCTCTGCCCTTCTACCCTCTTCAATGTGGCCTCTTCTGTACGTTTAGCTGTGGAGAGTCTGTTCCTCCATGCTTCAGGTTATTTTCTGGGTTATTTACATTGATATGGGTATTATCTAGCTGTCTCCATCGGATGAGGTCATCTTCCTACTCTGCCATCTTCCGCCCCTGCCATCTTCTCCCCAGAAGTTAATCCTCTACAACATTTTATTTACTTAAAGAACTAGTTAAGGCTTGTTAGAGTACAGGAGCTCTGATGGTACAGCAAAGCTTGAAAGGGTCTATAAATTCTGGTCATATTGCTCTTGCCCCTATAATTGACAGCATGCCAGCATTTGTGGAGTAGAACATGCAACATTGCAGGAGTGTGGAATTGTGCTAATCTTTCTTTTAATTCTCACCTGTGTGACAGAGTCATACAAACTTATTCACCCCCAGGCCCACAAAGCTGTTAATTGTTTTAAGAAGGGAGGTAACATTAGAATCATATTTTATTATGGTCTCTTTTAATGAACTTTGGGGAAATTTTTGAAGGGGCAGGAGGTAAGAATGAAAGAATTTAGTTAAGAGGTTTGAATCCAGATCATTCTGGCATCCTCTGTTTAGACTGTACCCAATTTCTAGACTCCCAGAAGGAAAGTAGATGTTCAGTATAAACCGCATTGTTTTTACAGCATTGAGGCGCAGTGAGTGACTTCTTAATTCTAAGAATGCTGGAAAAATGTCCTCTTTATGCCCAAATTTTGATGCTAGCCAGGGGCCAACCTTGCGAGCAGGGCTTTCTAAGGATACATCAACTCTTCTGCATGATAGAACTTGCAGATCATCCTTTGTTTTCTAGTTCTTTGTGCTTCATACTTTATGAATATATTCTGAAACAAACTATCATTTTTAAGGTGACTGTCATTTGATTTATCCATGATGCCATAGACTCCTGACTTTTGTGCTTGTGAGTCATCATATTTCTTTGCTTGCTTACAAACAGTGCTCTTGTTGCAGTGCATATTTCTTGAGTATTGTGGAATTCTATTTTCTGCTTCCTTCCTTCTTCTAATCTCTTTACTTTGAAATGTCTTTACTTCTAATCTCTTGACTTTGAAATGTCTTTTTTTATTGAGTTGCAATTTACCTTCCTCACAACTCATAAATTTATCCAGGATCTACAGTATTTCTGATTGGAGTGAAAGATAATATTTATGGGAAATTGTAAAATTTAATGAAAACTCATAAAGAGTTAGTATTAGTCAAAATAATTCCTTATAGAAATGTATTATCTGATAATGGTTTTTCTTGCAGAGGAATATACACAATTTTTGTTTTGTTTTGTTTTTTAACTAGACCAGTGTTGCATTTATTGGGTGTTGGGCTGCCCATATTAATAGACTTGCTAAGAAGGTTGTGGTGGCTAGAATTGTGGTGCACCAGACTGTTGTTTGGCTATGGTCTTGCTGTGTCTTAACATGACAGAGTTCGTACATTATCTTCTCTTTTATATTACTCCATACCCAATGCCAAGGATTTTTTAACCTTTTTTAGTCTTAGAAATTGTTCCCATTCTTTAATTTCTTGTTATTCAAAGTGTATGTCATGGGCCGGTATCATTGGAATAATCTGGGAGTTTATTAGAAGCACAAAATCTGAGGACTACCCCCAGACTTACTGAATGAGAATCTGGAATTTAACAGCATCACTAGTTGATTCATCTGCATATTAAAATTTAGGAATTGCTGCTCTAAATCCTGCCACCAGCCTGGCCTCTTCATTCTCCATTATGAACCTGTGCCTCTTTCATGTTACACATCTGGTCATGCTGGGAATTATTAGCTTGTCAAGAGTCAGGGATTAAAAAAGTTCTGTAAACTAATGAATTGATTATACCTGAGATCTGTGGGGAACAGTCATAACTAACAAAAATTCTCTAAATTATATTAATTTGGTGAGTGTTGCTGCAGCATCAACTATTAATAAATCCATTGCTTCTCTCATGGTGCTGTTTGCTTTGTTAGTTTCTAGCTGTTGCCTGAGTTGAGGGTCACTTTCCTGAGTGTTCCAGGCTGCTGCCTAAATCATGGCCTTAGCCCAGTGTCAACAACCGCAACACTGATACACCTAGCGGAAAATCTGCCTGTTTTACCTCTTCAGTGCTGTTTCTAGGCAATCAACCACTGAGTTGGGCCATGGTTTTGGCTGTAGTTATCCAAATTTCTCTTTTTCTATTTTTTTTTCCCTTCCCCATTCTTCATCAGTTGCTGCTGTGCCCAGATTCTAGGAGAGACAAAGAGGACCCATAGACTTAGGCAATTTAGTCATTCTCTTGGCTCTGTCCAAAGAGTATATCTTGGTCAGGAAAAAAGAATTTAATAGTTTTTCCCCTCTCCCAGTCCCACAGTTGGGCAACGTGCCTGCATTTCTGGTTCTTTTTACCTCTTTCCAAACTTCTTTCTCTTTTTTTCTTTCTTTAATCCTTTTACTTCTAGCCACTCATCTCCTCCCTTAGTTAATTCAACAAAAGCCTGACGCTTCTTATGTTTTTAAGTTTTAGTGGCTCAAAGATTCCACAACTAAAAATTTTGGTTACATAGAATCATTACCCTTCCAATTAAAATGCAAGTTATAATGAGAAAATAATTTATCAAAGTAGAAATCAATGTTCATATAAATTATAATTTAAACTCTGTTTGAATTTTATTATTCAGGGTTTTCTAGAAAGATGTTAATTAACATGGAATTTGATCTGCATATTGAATAAATTTACTTATTAAAATGGAGTTCATAAGTATTGAGCTGATTTTTACTGGAGGGAAATAGGTCCTTTAGTAATTTGAATTCTATTTCTAAGATAAATAGTTCTACAGTTTTNAAATAATTCTACAGTTTTCTAAGACTAGGTGAATATGCAAAGTGGTAGAATTAAACCAACTGAAAGAATGAATGGATATAATTTTTTTTCTACTCTGAAGCTGTGTTGTTCTCTAAATAGAAGGGTACTTTTTGGTACTTCTTTCTCTTAAAAAATATGTTTAACTGTTTCATTCTGGATTTATCTTGAGAACTCACCATGAGAACAAGAAATTTCATTAAAAGTAACTGAATTCTTCTGAGATTTGTCAAAGTAATTTTTAAAAACTTTAAAGCATACTATACTCTATTTTTCTTAGTTGGAACATTTATACAGAACATTTATACCTGTTCTTGTTACGCTTTTGTTTGTGTGTGTTCTTCCTATTCTAAACCATTCTAAGTTTAAATATTCGAGATAGTGATGTCATCAGATATAGCAAATGATTGTTTAAACATAAAAAAATGAAGGGAAGAAAAGTTTTCTTTTTCTTTTTTATTCTTTTTATTTAAATTCAACTAATTAACATATAGTGTATTATTAGTTTCAGAGGTAGAGTTCAGTGATTCATCAGTCTTGTACCCAGTGCTTATAACATCACATGCGCTCCCTAATATCCATCACCCACTTTTCCAGCCCCCAGCCCCCTCCCCTCCAGCAACCCTCAGTTTGTTTCCTGTGATTAAGAGTCCCTTATGGTTTGTCTCTCTCTTTGATTTCATCTTGTTTTACTTTTCCCTCCTTTCCCCTATGATTTTCTGTTTTGTTTTTTAAATTCCACATGAGTGAGATCATATGAAAATTGTCTTTCTCTAATTGACTTATTTTGTTTATCATAATACCTTCTAGTTCCACATCATTGCAAACGGCAAGATTTCATTTTTTTATGGCATTTTTTCCTATTCTGTAGGTTGTCTTTGGGTTTTGTTGACTGTTTCCTTTGCTGTGCAAAAGCTTTTTATCTTGATGAAGTCCCAAAAGTTCATTTTTGCCTTTGTTTCCCATACCCTTAGAGACATGTCTAGCAAGAAGTTGCTGTGGCCGAGGTTACAGAGGTTGCTGCCTGTGTTCTCCTTTNTGTTTCATTCTGGATTTATCTTGAGAACTCACCATGAGAACAAGAAATTTCATTAAAAGTAACTGAATTCTTCTGAGATTTGTCAAAGTAATTTTTAAAAACTTTAAAGCATACTATACTCTATTTTTCTTAGTTGGAACATTTATACAGAACATTTATACCTGTTCTTGTTACGCTTTTGTTTGTGTGTGTTCTTCCTATTCTAAACCATTCTAAGTTTAAATATTCGAGATAGTGATGTTATCAGATATAGCAAATGATTGTTTAAACATAAAAAAATGAAGGGAAGAAAAGTTTTCTTTTTCTTTTTTATTCTTTTTATTTAAATTCAACTAATTAACATATAGTGTATTATTAGTTTCAGAGGTAGAGTTCAGTGATTCATCAGTCTTATACCCAGTGCTTATAACATCACATGCACTCCCTAATATCCATCACCCACTTTTCCAGCCCCCAGCCCCCTCCCCTCCAGCAACCCTCAGTTTGTTTCCTGTGATTAAGAGTCCCTTATGGTTTGTCTCTCTCTTTGATTTCATCTTGTTTTACTTTTCCCTCCTTTCCCCTATGATTTTCTGTTTTGTTTTTTAAATTCCACATGAGTGAGATCATATGAAAATTGTCTTTCTCTAATTGACTTATTTTGTTTATCATAATACCTTCTAGTTCCACATCATTGCAAACGGCAAGATTTCATTTTTTTATGGCATTTTTTCCTATTCTGTAGGTTGTCTTTGGGTTTTGTTGNTATTCTATCTTTATCAGCTTTTCAGAAAAACTAGAGCTAGAAAGTTAACCAGAGTTCAAGCTTTCATGCAGATGGGGGATGAAAGTAATCACACTTAATTGAAAGTAACCATAATGACAATAAAACAGTGATTGCGGTAGTTGTAGAAACTTTCCTTAGTAAGAATTGAAAACCTTACCCTTTCCTAATATGATAGTGAGCACCCACAGAGGAGATCTGAAAGTCCCTGTTGACTATCATCAAAAGTTAGCACGTGGCCCAATAAGCAGATAGTACAAGTCAGAGACTGAAGGGATAGATTGATTGAAAGAGGGTAGGATCTAGGACCTTAAACANCTTTGCTGTGCAAAAGGCTTTTTATCTTGATGAAGTCCCAAAAGTTCATTTTTGCCTTTGTTTCCCATACCCTTAGAGACATGTCTAGCAAGAAGTTGCTGTGGCCGAGGTTACAGAGGTTGCTGCCTGTGTTCTCCTTTAGGATTTTGATGGATTCCTGTCTCACATTTAGGTCTTTCATCCATTTTGAGTCTATTTTTGTATATGGTGTAAGGAAATGGTCCAGTTTCATTCTTCTGCATGTGGTTGTCCAATTTTCCCAACACTGTTTGTTGAAGAGATTGAAAAGTTTTCTTTTTAAAAAAATTTTTCTCTTGGGATCCAGTTTTTTGATGAGGTGCTCCACTAAGGCTGTCTGCAACCTCAAGTCTGCTAACAAAATTCCTCCCAGGGATGGAAAACTATTAGGAGTTGCAAACTCAAATGCCTCCAGGGTCAGGGGATACTTTAGAACAGATGGGGACTCTGACCTGGAGGATGCATGTAACATGTGACGTGCCTAATTATAAGAATCAGTACATGCCTTAAGTTATGACTTTCCACAAAGTATTTATAGTTCATGCAGCCCAAATGCAATCTATCAGAGATCATTTTTACTACAAGTGAAGTTACCAGTAACAAAATTGATATTCTATCTTTATCAGCTTTTCAGAAAAACTAGAGCTAGAAAGTTAACCAGAGTTCAAGCTTTCATGCAGATGGGGGATGAAAGTAATCACACTTAATTGAAAGTAACCATAATGACAATAAAACAGTGATTGCGGTAGTTGTAGAAACTTTCCTTAGTAAGAATTGAAAACCTTACCCTTTCCTAATATGATAGTGAGCACCCACAGAGGAGATCTGAAAGTCCCTGTTGACTATCATCAAAAGTTAGCACGTGGCCCAATAAGCAGATAGTACAAGTCAGAGACTGAAGGGATAGATTGATTGAAAGAGGGTAGGATCTAGGACCTTAAACAAAAACTCCACTTCTATCCACATTGACTAGATGTGTTTATTAATCCTTAGAGAGGAAAGATTTGCTTTGTGGTGAAACAAGGCTGCTTCTGAGTTGTACTTAGTAAAATTAATTGGCTCTGTGCCTAATTGTTACATGCATAATATTGTTAATAAGTATGTGTATAAGTTAAGGCCGCATTTTCTTAAGAGTATGAGCCCTTGGAGTCATACTGCCTGACCCTATTGGACATTAGCTATGTGACCTTCGGGCAGTAACTTCTCATGCTTCAGTTTTCTATCTATAATGTGAAGATTATAAATATATCCTAGTCATAGGGTTATGTGAAAATTAAGTAAGCTAATATACATAAAGCTCTTAATAAAGTCCCCGGAGTGTAGTAAAATCATTCAACAAATGAAAGTAAGTCTTAGTAAATAGATGAATGTAGCTTGTCCATAATATTGTTTAGATTATTTTACATTTATTCTCATTAATAATGCCCAGAATTAATGACCCCTCTGAAATAATAAATATATTTGGTCTCTGCTCCCAGTTCCTGGTATAGAGCTCCTAAAACCTTATAAATAGGAGTACTAGGAAGATCTTCTGTTTTAATATTTGATCTTTGAACCCAGTTCCTAACATAGAGCTCCTAGGATCTTTGTAACTTCTAAAGCAATGAAGAAAGTGTATGACACAGAATTCCTAATTCCTTTGGAATTTCCTGAGTGTAAGAGTGTATTTTGTGCAAATGAGGCAACTCTTGGTGGGCTTCTGGACGGGGGCCAATCACCGGAAAGATCAAACCATGATTAATCTTCATTTGGGAAGTTCAAACCAGGTAGAAGTGAATGAAGTGAGTCCAAATGACCACAGTGATTTCCTAGGTCAGTGATACACAAACATGGCTGTATATGAGAGTAACTGAGAAAATGTTTACAAATATATAACCCCATGCCCCATTCCATACTTACCCCGACTGTATGTCTGAGAATGGTTCTCTTAGAGACTACCAGGTGTGCATCCACAGCTGCAGTCAGTGAGAACTGGTCGTCAAGGCCACCAGTTAGCGCCTCCTATATCACAGGTTCTTTAACTGGAACTGCACAAAATTAGGTTTTGACATATACTGTGTGTTACCATTGAATATATACCGTGATTTATTTCTTCCAAGCATTATTTTCGTAATTCAGAGTAGGAATATCAAGGTTACAAATGTCCAGACTTCCCAAAAGTATAGATAACTGAGGCACTGACTGCAGGTTAAGTCTCCACAGCCACTTAGAACATTTTCCCATGCATTAAAATAAGCAGGCAAAATGCTATCAATTTCTAACTTATGGTGGTGTGGTGTGCATGTGTGCATGTGAATGCACACATGGATATTTATTGTATCAGGTATGTCAACAGTGCCTAGTAACTCTTCCTCATGAATGGACTGTCTGCTCAGAAAAGCAACCCTATACTATGATTTGGGCAGTAGTGGTCACTGGATGGGCTGGGAATAGGCACTTACTTAAGACAGATCATACACTAGTCAGTGATTTGTGAGGTAGCTTGGTATGACAGGTCCTGGATGTACGACATTGGCTGAGAACATTAACATTCCAGATGTGAGGAAAAAAATGGTTCATATATAGAATCCTTATGAAAATGTAGTTGACAATATTTCTTCTTGTTTTAGAAATGCTACCTAAACTATCTAGAATTTGTGTTCCTTCAAGTAGCACTGAAAATACTTAGTCAAATCAGTCTATTTTCCTCTGGAATTCGGACTGGGAAGTACAGAGAAAACTGGCTGGTTGGTGAGAAGTGAACAATGGAGTAGAGTGTAGAGAGAAACATTCAAGAGCTTCATGGAATCAGCTAATGGTAAAGTCAAAGGTTACCCCCATAGCTCTCCTCAGTCTGTGCACTGACCAGCGAGTCCAAAGAAACCTGAGGCCTGACAGCAACTGAACTAACAGTGGGGGAAAAAAAAAGAACGGAACCCAGCTATCTATTGATATTGAGGGAAGAGACAACACCGCTATGAGTGTCACTAACCAAAGCTCCATGAAAGACAGAGATACAGAAGGAGATACCAAGATGGCCAAGCATAAGAACAGAGTTGCCCTTTCTTTAATCCCTATTACTTAGCCAGTCTTTCTTTTCCTTTCAAGTCAAAAGGTCGAAAGATTTAATGAACACATGTACTCTTTGCAAAGTAAAGCAGGATTTAAAAAACATAAAGCTTTAGGCTAAGATCATATATTTTCCACTAACCTTAAACCACTACTAGTCTGCATCCTATTTACTGTGGGGCACAGTCAGGGTAGGTGGTTGACTTAAAGGGGCAGAGGAAATGTTTTAGGGTGATCGAACTGTCTCTGTCTTGGTGGTAGTAATGGTTACATAATTGTGTACAATTCCCCACATCCACCAGTTTATACACTTACAATGAGTGAATTTTATCTAATCTAAATTCTACCTCAATAAAACTGTAAAGAAAAAAGGCGGTTTGGGGGTTGGCGGTGTCAGAGGTGGAGGAGACCCCTGCAGTTGTAGGAACGTAGACGTTGGGTCCGGTGCTTGGGTCTCTGTGGAGGGCTAGTTTTACCTTAACTCTTGAAGTACAGGGACCTTCAAATTATGGGCTAAACAGTTGGGACACAACCTCATAGCCTAAGTTTCTTATAGAATTAATAATACCACGGGAAATTTGTGAAAGAGTTAAATTCTTTATGGGGTACATTAAGGAATTAACTCAGAGTAATTAAGCAATCAGCTTGAGGTTACAGAAAGAGACAAAACAACAAAAATTTTTTGTTGCAAGTTGAGTAATTTGGGGAAAATGTAATTTTTTTTCCAGTTCCCTGGTAGATGAGATAGAATGAAAGCTGTTTAGTTTTCATTAATTGGAGATAAATAGAGTTTCCAAACTTAAATATTTCAAAACCATATATTACATTTGGTATTGAATATCCATTTCACAGTTTAACTTACAGTTTCTGTTTCATGATTCCCTTTCTCACCAGCACTCAAAATTAGTTGTATAGTTGCCACAAATTTTAGGCTAGCTGATAGTCTTAGGCATTTAAAAATAGCAAATGGTCAGATCTGACCTTTGGATTCTGACAGCTGAGGGGTAATTGCTTTGAAATCATTACCCTTCCAGGGAGGAAAAGCTTGCTGAACATTGACCCCCTGCTTAAATAAAATAGGGTTATTTATCCCATATCAGGTGGATCTTTTGACACTTTGATGCCAAGTGTCATTACCTCTGTCTGGTCTGTGGATTGTTGAATGTTCTGTGTGATTTAATAGCCCGGATCTGTTACAAAATATTTATTACTTTTCTGCCTTTGAAGATTTTGAATTTTACTTATAACCATATTATTAATGAAATGGCCTACATAGAAGATGCCACAATGTATCATATTTACCTTGTGCAAGTACAGTTATTCTAACACAAGTGTGTATTTTGGATCATTTTATGAAACTTAGGTTATCCTGTGAAAAGTCAAATGTTAGGTCAACCATGTGGTCATCTTTTATAAACTTTAAAAGGATGATTCAATTCAAAGAAGTATTTTTAAGTGAAACTAACATTCTAAATAAAAATTTTAAACTGAAATTTAAAACAGAACTGTGTCAGATTCTGAGAAATATATACAAATAAGTTAATTTATTGAATACTAACAATTATGCCAGGTACTGTGCTAAGTGCATATACATTAATGAGATAGCATTTTCTAATGCAAAGGAATTTTCCTCTTTTATTATTATTTTTATGTATCTTCTGAATATACATATGTATATATATTTTTTCATACACATATGTATATGCTACGGACTGAATGTCTGTATCCTCTCCAAATTTATGTGTTAAAGCCCTAATTAACAATGTAATGGTATTTGGAGAAGGAGTCTTTGGGAGATAATAAGGTTAGAGTGGGCCATGAAGATGGGGCCCTCATGATGGAATTAATGCCCTTGTAAAAAGAGAGACTGATCTCTCACATCACCCATGCACCAAAATAGGCCACATGAGGATTTAAGAAGACAGTCCGGTGATGGGTAGTAAGGAGGGCACGTATTGCATGGTGCACTGGGTGTTATATGCAACTAATGAATCATTGAACTTTACGTCAGAAACCAGGGATGTACTGTATGGTGACTAACATAATATAATAAAAAAAGTTAAAATAAAAAAAAAAAGAAGAAGAAGACAGTCCTCTGAAAACGAGGAAGAAGGCTGTTACCAGACACCAAATCTGTCAGCACCTGAATTTCCCAGCCTCAGAAATTGTGAGAAATAAATATCTGTTGTTTGAGACACCTAGTCTATGGTATTTTATTTCAGCAGTCCAAACTGATGACGATAGTGTATGTATAGATTTGATAGCTACTTTTATTGAGTACTCACTATGCGTTCTGGCACTAATCTAAGTGTTTTATGTTTATTAACATACTTCCTCTACCAAAAATGCTGGAATGTTGAATATCATTGTTGAATAATGCTATTAGCATTCGATATTAATGAGAAAGAAATTGAGGCATATTAAGTTTCTCCAATTCACCAAGCTAGTTAAACTGAGGCAGGCTTCTCTACATCTTATGCTCTTTACCACTAGATTCACCTCCCGTATTTGGTAAAAAAACAAAAAACAAAAAACAAAGCAAAACAAAATTTCCCAAATCCAGTAGTTACATCATTGGAAGGAAAATGTAAAAATAATGGTCTAAATTACTTAAAATTTAAATATCAACTTTCCTATACTAATTCCTTTTCAACTTTGACTACTTTTGTCTGCATTTGTTAAGGAACCATTTCTATCTTTAGGTTATAGACTTCTAAGAAAGTATATTTTACAGTCTATCTAATTGTGCGTTCCAATGAAAGTAACACATTCTTTTTAATAGAAGAGCATTTTCCCTGCTCAATATTCTCTTAATAATGATACCTAAGACCACTCTAAAAAGAACATCAATTCCCTAACTCTTAGCATGTATCCCAGNTACTTTTGTCTGCATTTGTTAAGGAACCATTTCTATCTTTAGGTTATAGACTTCTAAGAAAGTATATTTTACGGTCTATCTAATTGTGCGTTCCAATGAAAGTAACACATTCTTTTTAATAGAAGATCATTTTTCCTGCTCAATATTCTCTTAATAATGATACCTAAGACCACTCTAAAAAGAACATCAATTCCCTAACTCTTAGCATGTATCCCAGGAGTTCTATGTTATTTCCATATTTAGCAGAAACTAGTGATATCTGATCATTATTCTATTATAAATAATAATCATTTTTTAGCTTAAAGAAGTCTTAGTACCTTGGCTATAGCTAGTCAGAATATGACCAGTCCTTGTTGTCTGTTGTGTAATGTAAGAAGTGGACATCTTAATTGCGTAATGTTTGACTAATGGTAAAAGAATATCCAAGTAAATATGCATGTTTAGGATCAACAGCAGATGTGTAAATAAAATTATTAAAATATTTGATAATTGATTTTCCTTTGAGAGAATGCTTAGTTGTCTATCACTTATGACACTTACTTTGTGTCATAACTTATTTTGCTGAGAGCATTTCCGTTTTTGTAAGAACAACCTTTTGGTGTACTAGAAGCTGGTGAAAGTATGAAGTGAAAGAAGGAAAATTAGTGAATCATTGAGTCTGTTCTTTTAGATTTTTAGCTGGAAAGGTTAGTTGTTTAAATTTTTAGCAAATGGGTTTGTAATTACTGAGATTCTCCTGGTGTTAAGATGGAAATTTTGAAAAATCAAGGTATGCTTGTAAAATACAAACACAACTTACATACAGAAACTATCAAAGCAAAAACTTAAACTAGAAATATTCATGAAAATGCAAATTGATCTTAAAACATTGTATCTTAGGGGCGCCTGGGTGGCTCAGTCGTTAAGTGCCTGCCTTTGGCTCAGGACGTGATCCCGGTGTTCTGGGATCAAGCCCCACATCAGGCTTCTCCGCTGGGAGCCTGCCTTCTTCGTCTCCCACTCCCCCTGCTTGTGTTCCCTCTCTCGCTGGCTGTCTCTCTCTGTCAAATAAATAAATAAATAAATAAAATCTTTAAAAACAAAACAAAACATTGTATCTTAACATCGCATAGTTTGAAGCATGTTGCATGTATTTTAAGTCTGGTTATACTAAAGAATAAAAATTAAAGGGAAGCTGTGTTGGGAAATACTTAATTTTGCTAGGGAAATGATAAAATAAAAGTAGCAACTAAATGGAACTAGTACTAAAATTGTTTCTACAATGTAGAACTAAAATTAAGAGCAATTAGTCATGAAACAAAATTTAATGATGTTCTTTGAGATACGGTTTTTACACATTGCTTCAATCTGTTTCCAAGTAACAAGTTTAAAATATTTTCAAATAATTTTTAATCAAATAATAGGATTAGCGTAAAGTGATTACAGTAAGTTACCTAAATGGGAAATATACTGCAGTTTTAAGAAATTTTTCATAAAACAGTCAAGAGCAAAGGAATTGATTCATGCCACAACGTTGAAATGAGAAACAGAACATCTTTTTTTTTCAAGAAAGCAAGACAAGACCTTCTTGAAATAAGCAGACTATTTGCTTATATGAATATTAAGCTTGCAGATTATAACTTCTCCAGTATCTAGAACCATGTCTTACTTATCTCTGTATTTAATACTTGAGATAGCTCCTGACAGTCAATACATTTGTGTGGGATGATTGAAATAAAATTGTATCACAGTGCTGTATTAACCCTTACTTTAAAAAGAGAGTTATATAATAATGGGAGGTTACTATTAGAAATTTCTTACCTTTGAAAAGTACATTAACTCTTGCATTCCATTAAGAGTTTGACTCAACTGGCAACAAGAGACAAAAGTTAATCAGCTTAAGAAGCATCTAAAAAATACATCTTATTATCCCTGAATACATGTTTTCCTTGCTCATGAATCTGTGGGCTTTTGAAATGGCTTAGATCTTTTTTTCTGCATATTTTAAGGCTTGTTTAATGGTTCACTTTCTATTTTTGTTAGGTAAGTACCCCTGACTTAAATACATTTACTAATTGGGTTGTGGTTACCACAGAATTCAATACATCTATTTGTGAGGAACAGTTAGTGGGAAAATGGTCTTAAAGAGAGTGAATCAGATACCTGCATTTCTTATAATTCATGGCATTTTTTCCCCTAAAAAGTTTTAAAATGAAGTAAATCTGCTTTACAACAAGAAAGGATGAAATAAAATTTTCTGGGATATCTGAAGAGTTTGGTTCCAGAGACTTCAAGTAACATTTTCACTGTGCCTTGTAGAGCAGTTATGGAGATGTTAGAAGCTAAAAGAAGGGATTTTATGTTTTTCATGCTCTATCATTTGTGCATTTAACTGTCTTTCTATGTATTAAGAATTTTAAGCAAAAAATGTACCTAAAATTATAGGTTACAGAATTAAACAGGTAAGGGTTAAAACTGGAAAGTTTTCAGAATTGTCATCAGACCAAAGCTTACTTAGTTAAGTTGTCAAAATGCCACCAAAACGTATAATTAAAGGAATGCTAATTTTAAAAAGAGAATAACTTTCTTTATTGTCAAAGATTTAAAAAAGTAATATTCAGGAGAAAGGACTACTTTAACTCATTTCTGGTGGGAATATAAATTGTTAAAATGATTTATCATCTATCTAGTATGGGGGCCTGACCAGATGTATGAAAAACTTTGTAAATATGCACTCTTCAAGATGGAAATTCCACTTTTAGGCATAAGTTTCAGTGAAATCAGAGTGTGCTATGTTATTATACAACTATTATAAATAAGATTTGAAGTATATTTAAGGCATGGGAAAATTGCTTACAATATGACATTAAGGATAAATATAGCAAAAGTAAATTCTAACTATAATACTTTCAAGTTTTATTCAAAACATAGAAAATGGAAGGGAATACTATTTTTGAGTGTTAATACTACAAGAATTTTTTTAAAAGGTTTTTAATAAAAAATTCTACAGTAGATAGAAATTAGCAAAACAAATGCTATTTTTAAATCTAAAAACTTATTTAAATATCATATTCCTTTGGACAAATAATCTGAACGTGCTAATTTTTGTAATCAAATACCTATTAACAGTGTTAATGGAGAGTTTCAAGTAAAATGATTTAAAATAACTTCATAAATGTAAAGTAGCCATTAAATTGGATTTTAAAGAATATTCATCAGTGGTATTACGTAGAAATGTAGAGTTGACAGTGGTGGTCTGATTTTTTCATTATAGATTTGACTTTTCTAGACCTTTCATATAAAGGGAATCATATAAAATGTAGTCTTTTGCATCTGGTATCTAGATGGGCTTAATGTTCACCCATGTTGTAAAACACATCAGTATTTTGTACTTTTATATTGAATAGTATTTTATTTTGTTTATCCATTTGCCAGTTGATGGACATTTAGATTGTTTCCAGTTTGGGACTATTATGAATTATGCTGCTATGAACATTCATGTACTTGTCTTGCTATGGACATGTTTCTAATTCTCTTGGGTAGATTACTAAGTGTGGAATTGATGGTTCATATGATAAGTGTATATACTTTTTTAACTCTAAAAGGTGCTGCTATACTGATTTCCAGAGTGGCTGTACCACTTTCCATTCCTAGCCATCTCTTATTTACTAGCATTTCATATATCTTTTGGTGAAATGTCTATTTAGATCATTTGCCCATTTAAAAAATTGGGTTGTTTTTTTCCTGATTCTTGAGTTGCAATCGTTGTTTGTAAATTTTTGATTGGCATTCTTGATCAAATACAGTTGACCCTTGAATAAGATAGGGTTGAACTGAGTGGGTCCTCTTACACATGGTTTTTTAAAAATATATATAAATACAGTAGACTACCGTAAATGTATTTTTTTCTTCCTTATGATTTTCTTAAAAACATTTTTTCTTTAATTTTATTGTAAGAATACAGTATATAACTTCCCTCATTGTTGAAGGGTCAACCATATGTGATTTGCAAATAAACCTAGTCTTTGGCTTATCTTTTCTTTTTCTTAATGGAGTTTTTTGAAATGTAGAAGTTCTTAGTTTTTATAAAAGCTCACTTATCAATTTTCCTTTTATGGTTGTACTTTTGGTGTCTTACCTAGGAACTTTTTCTCAACCAAAGTTTACAAGGTTTTTTTCCTATGTTTTTTTCCTATAACTTTTTTGTTTTAGGTACCTTACCTTGAGGTAACTATTTATTTTGAATTAACATATGTAGTATGATGCATAAGGGTTTAAATTCACTTTTTTTTTTTTTGTTTTTGCATATGGCCATCCAGCTGTCTCAGCACTGTTTGTTGGAAAGATTATCATTCCCCCAATTGAACTGCCTGCATCTTTGACAAAAATCAGTTGATCAAAAATGTAAGGTTTTATTTCTGGACTCATTTCTGTTCTATTGATCTATATACCTGGTTTTCTTTTTAAGATTTTATTTGTTTATTTGAGAGAGAGAGGGAGAGTGAAAGAGAGTGTGCGCGAAGATGCGCAAGTAGGCGAAGGCAGGCGCAGAGGGAGAAGCAGGCTCCCCACTGAGCGAGGAGCAGACTCAATCACAGGACCCTGCTGTGGGACTCACTCCCAGGACCCTGGGATCATGACCTGAATGGAAGGCAGATGCTTAACCAACTGAGCCACCCAGGGACCCCGATCTATATACCTATTCTTGTACCAGTACCACACTGTTTTGATTTGTGTGACTCTATAGTAATTTTTGAAGTCTTTGAATTTTATTATACTTTTTCAAAATTGCTTTGGCTGTCCATTCTTTGCATTGCTACATAAATTTTAGGATCATCTTGTCAGTTACAAAAAAAGCTTTGTATTTTGATTGGGATTACACTGATTTTTATGGATCAATTTTGGGAAAATTGCCACTTTAACTATATTGAGTTTTCCAATCTATGAACATGAAATGTGTCCTCATTTATATAGATCTCAAATTTCTTGAATATTTTATAGTTTCAGTGTTCAAACCTATACTTTTTTATACTTGTTTTAAAAAAGTTTTTAAGTATATTTTTCAGTGTTACTTGGATTGGGGTTGCTTTCTTAATTCCAATATCTGCATTTTGTTGCTAGAATATAGAAATACAATGAACTTTTATATATTGTTCTTGTACCCTGACATCTCCCAAATTCTTTTATTAGTTCTAGTTGTGCTTTTGTGGATTCCTTGGATTTTCTACGTAGATGATCATGTCATCTATGAATAAAGACACTTTTACAAATATTCCAGTTTTGTTGCTGTATTGCACTAAGTAGAACTTTCATTTAAACAAATAGCAGTGGTGGGAGCGGACATCCTTGCTTTGTGCCTGATTTTATGGAGGAAATAATTCAGTCTTTGACAATTAAATATGTTCATTTAGGGTTTTTTTTTTTTCTTTTTCTTTCAAAAGGTATTCTCTTATCAGGTTGAGAATGTGTCCTACCATTCCTTGACTTTTGAGAGTTTTATTATGATTGGGCATTTAATTTTGTCAGATGCTTATTCTGCATCTTTTTATATCATCATGTGGTTTTTGACCTTTATTCTGTTAACATAGTGTATTACTTTAGTTGATTTTCATTTGTTAACTAAATAATTTTTATATGTTGCTGGATTTTATTTGCTAACATTTTGTTAAGGATATTTGTGTCTATGTTTATGAGGGATATTTGTAGTTTTCTTGTGAAGTCTTTCTCTGCCTTTGGCATCAAGGTAATACTGAACTATTAGTATGATTTACAAAATGTTCCCTCCTCTATTTTCTGGAAGATTTTGTGGGAACTGGTGTTATTTATCCTTTAAATATTTGACAGAATTTACCAGTAAAGCCACATGGGTCTGGGCTCTTCCTTATGAGAAGTTTTATAATTACTAGTTTAATTTCTTTACTTATTATAGGTCTATCCACATTTCCAGTTTTTCCTAAGGTCATTTTGGTAGCTTTTGCCTTTCTAGGAATTTGTCCATTTCATCTAAATTGTCTAATTTGTTGGAATAAAGTAATTCATAAATGTTCCTTTTTATTTCTGTATACTAAGTAGTAATGTCACTCCATTCACTCCTAATTTTGGTAATTTGTGTCTTCTCTCTTGTTCTTTGTTTTTTGCTTTTTCACTCTAGCTAAAGGTTTGTAAATTTTGTTGCTCTTTCAAAGGGACAGCACTTGGTTTCATTGATATTTTCTATTTTTGTGTCTTCCCTATCATTGTTTTCTTCTCTAATCTTTCATATATCCGTTTTTTCTATTTTGTTTATTTGCTCATCTTATTCAACTTTTGAAGGTAGAAACATAGTTTATTGATTTGGGACATTTTTGTGATCTAGGTATTAAAAGCTATAAATTTTCCACTAAGCACTACTCTAGCTGAGGTCATAAATTTTGAAATTTGTCTTTTGTTTATTCAGTCCAAAATATTTTCTCATTTTCTTTGTGATTTCTCCTTTGACACATGGGTTATTTGAAAATGCTGTTTGATTTGCAAATATTTGGTGACTTTCCAGATTCATTTCTGTTTTTGATTTTATTTCAAGTTTTTATTTAAATTCCAGTTAGTTAACATGTAGTATAATATTAGTTTCATATTGGAATTTAGTGATTAATCACTTACATACAATACCCAGTGCTCATCACAGCAAGTGACCTCCTTAATACCCATCACCCACTTANTGCATTGTTTGATTTGCAAATATTTGGTGACTTTCCAGATTTATTTCTGTTTTTGATTTTATTTCAAGTTTTTATTTAAATTCCAGTTAGTTAACATGTAGTATAATATTAGTTTCATATTGGAATTTAGTGATTAATCACTTACATACAATACCCAGTGCTCATCACAGCAAGTGACCTCCTTAATACCCATCACCCACTTAACCCGTCACCCTGCCCACCTCCCTTCAGTAACCCTCAGTTTGTTCTCTATAGTTAAAAGGTCTGTTTTCTGGTTTGCCACTCTTTTTTTTTTTCTTTTTCCCTGCGTTCATCTGTTTTGTTTCTTAAATTTCACATGTGAGCGAAATCATATGGTAATGGTCTTTCTCTGACTGACTTATTTTGCTTAGCATATACTCTCTAGCTCCATCCACATCATTGTGAATGACAAGATTTCATTCTTTTTTATGAACAAGTAATAATTCCATTTTATATATATATATTCCATTTTATTTATATATTCCATTTTATGTATATATTCCATTATATATATATATATATTCCATTATATATATATATATTGCATTATATATATTCCATTA
Source organism: Ailuropoda melanoleuca (assembly GCF_002007445.2). Lineage (NCBI taxonomy): Eukaryota > Metazoa > Chordata > Mammalia > Carnivora > Ursidae > Ailuropoda > Ailuropoda melanoleuca. The sequence continues at coordinate 21,881,332 of NC_048237.1, forward strand.
TATATATATTCCATTATATATACATATATTCCATTGTGTGTGTGTGTGTATATATATTCCATTGTGTGTGGGTGTGTATATTCCATTGTGTGTGTATGTATTCCATTGTGTGTGTGTGTGTGTGTGTATNATTCCATTTTATTTATATATTCCATTTTATATATATATTCCATTATATATATATAGTGCATTATATATATTCCATTATATATACATATATTCCATTGTGTGTGTGTATATATATTCCATTGTGTGTGGGTGTGTATATTCCATTGTGTGTGTATGTATTCCATTGTGTGTGTGTGTGTGTATATATATATTCCATTGTGTGTGTGTGTATATATATATTCCATTGTGTGTGGGTGTGTATATATATATTCCATTGTGTGTGGGTGTGTATATATATATTCCATTGTGTGTGGGTGTGTATATTCCATTGTGTGTGTATGTATTCCACTGTGTGTGTGTGTGTGTGTGTATATATATATATATATATTCCACTGAGTATATATCCCAGATATATATCTCACCCCTTCTTTATCCATTCATCAGGTGATGAACATTTGGGCGCTTTCCCTAATTTGGNTACTGTTGATAAAGCTGCTAATGCAGCTATAAACATAGGGATGCACGTATCCCTTCAAATCACTATTTTTGTGTCCTTTGGGTAAATACCTAGTAGTGCAATTGCTGGATCAGAGGGTAGTTCTAATTTTAACTTTTCGAGGAACCTCCATACTGTTTTCCAGATGGCTGCACCAGTTTGCATCCCCACCAACAGTACAAGAGGGTTCCCTTGTCTCTGCATCCTCACCAAAGTTTCTGATTTCTAATTTAATTCTGTTTTGGTTAGAGAACATACTTTTTGTAATGTAAATTCTTTTAAATTAATTGAGGTATATTTTATGACCTAACATATGTTTTATCCAAAAGAATAATCCATGTGCAGTTTAAAACAATGTGAATTCTGCAGTTAGGATGAAAATGTTGATAATGTTGTTCAAGTTTTCTATATAATTATGTTCTTACTAGTTGTCTTACTAATGATTCAGAGAGTGAAACTAAAACTGTTGAATTGATTTATCAGTTTTTGTTGCATTTAAGTTTGTTATTAGGTGAATATACACATTTTTTTTATTTTCATGATGTATTAACTTTTATATCATTATGAAATGCTTGTCTTTGTCTCTAATAATTTTTGCTGTAAATTTTGTTTTGTCTTACATTACTCTAGCCACTTTAAGTTCATCCCAACATGTCTGTCAAATCCAGTCAATCTTTTTTTTT
>NC_048237.1:21885480-21889161 GCF_002007445.2 Ailuropoda melanoleuca
TGGAATGTTTCATTGAGTCAGTAAACTCCTGTAACCTACATTCTTGAGCATGGATTTTTTTGAGCCCAGATTCTATTTTAGCTTTCTCTTCTACTAACCCATCCTCCAATTCGCTGATACGTTCTTCTGTCTCATTCACTCTGGCTCTCAGAGCATCTAGTTTTGACTTCATTTGGCTCATAGAATTTCTAATTTCTGCCAGATTCACTCTCATTTCCACCCTTAGAGATTCTATATTCTCATTAACATTTTCATTAATACTTTTTTCAAGTCTACACATCATCTTGACCATTGTTACTCTGAACTCCATTTCTGATAATTTGGTTATATCCATATCCATTAGTTCTGTGGCAGAGGCCACAGACTCATTGTCTTTTCTTTGCTGGGGGGATTTCTCTTTCTCATCATTCCGATGAGGAAAGGTTGCGGGGTTGCCCAGAGCCCAAATTATTGACCGGGACCCAGGCAGTGCGCCCTTGTTTTATAGGGATCTTAGGGATGTGGGCTTCTTGATTTTTCAGCCTGCCTTCTGCGGGAGGGGTCTGCCGTGCCGATACTCAGGCAACCCTGTTTGGGTAGAGTCTCCGTGTCCCCTCTGAGGGGGGATGGGGATGGGCACACTGTGAGCTGGTATTTCCAGGCTTTTGTTTCTGGTGGCTTTCCCTGGCTGTTTGCTGTGCCTCTTCTGAGAGTCAGAGCTGCAGCGGCCAAATCTCAGCCTATGTCTCCGAACAGAGGGATTGCGGACCATTCTCCCCTGATGTTCTGGCCACTTTAACTCTGTTTCTGTTGGTGCTGCTCAACCCTGCAGCGTCCCGGGATGTGTGCCCCACACCCAGCATCCCAGCCGTCACTTCCAGCGCCGGCGCGTCTGTGTCCTTTGTGTTTCTAACACCGCCAGCCGTCAGTCCCCCCTGTTTGCTCCCAGAGTTCCCGGTTTCAGTCTGGTTTCAGTGAGCACACTGGAGTTCCGTGAGATGCCTGGTGGCGCGCGTTCCCCGGCTCATGGTCTCAGTCTGCTGTCTTGCGGGTGCCAGTCCTCGAGTCCTCCCGCTCCCCCGTGCAGGTGGCTACCACTTCCGGAGCCCGAACGTGGCGGCTCCCTCCCCCTTCCGTTTATCTTCCAACATCTGTGCGCAATTTCACGGCTCCCCGCTTCGTACCTCAATATTCAGCGCTGGAGATGTTCATTTGTAGAGATCCAGATGTATCTTCCTGCATCTCAGGCTGATTCTGTGGATGTTCAGGCTGGTCTGGTACCTATCCAACTGGACTCAGGGGACCGGCTGAAATAGCGGCCCCCTTCTCCTCCTCCATCTTCAAACTTCTTCAAATCCAGTCAATCTTTGGATGATGTCAGATCATTAACACAGGAACTACAACCTAAGAAAAATAAATATTATCTGTAAGGAAGATAAAGACAGTAGCTTGGCGAGGTTAAAAACGAAGCACCAGAGTAATAGTCATGTGTACACCTCAAGCCTAATGTACAGGATTCCAGAAAGTATGAGGATGGGAGATTTTAGGGTAGATTAATGGGACAAAAAGGATTCTTTGTTGAAATGAGAGTCAAAGTAGTCACCAATAATCAAATGTTGCCGGAATTTCTGGACTCATGCAGTGATTTAACTTGTGTGATGATATGTGAGAAGTTTTGCCCTTAATAATGAACTGCCTGCCTTACCTTTTTAAAGAATCTAAACCTTGGAAGAGATCTTATTCTCATTTAGTTATATCTACCTCTTAGGGATATTTTGAAGATTAGTGCTTACTTTGCAATTTAGTGTTTCATTAATCCTCTTGGAATATTGTGTAGTTCTTTTGCTAATATAATAAATAGGTAAAGCATTATAGGAAAATTTCTGAAATCTTAATTCTAAAAATAAAGCTAAATTCATTCGCCTTTGAGAAGTGAACTAAAATGAGAGAGTATCCAGGACTTAATAAGATCTGTCTATTTTTTATTTTAGACGTGATAATATTTTATACAGGCATGCCTCAGAGATATTGTGGGTTCAGTTCCAGACCACTGCAATAAAGTGAATGTTACAACAAAGCAAATATCACAATAAAGTAAGTCAAATGAACTTTTAGTTTTTCAATGCATAGAAGAATTATTTTGTCCCTCTACTATACTCTATTAACTGTGTAAGAGCATTATATCTTACAAAAAAAGTATATGCCTTAATTAAAAAAACACTTTATTACTAAAAAAGGCTAAGCATCATCTGAGGTTTCAGACAGTTGTAATCTTTTTGTTGGTGGAGGGTCTTGCCTTGATGTTTATGGCTGCTGACTGATTAGGGTGGTGGTTACTGAAGATTGGGGTGGCTGTGGCATTTTCTTAAAATAAGACAATAAAGTTTGCTCCATCAATTGACTCTTCCTTTCCTGAATGACTTCTCTGTAACATACAATACTGTTTGATGGGTGTTTTACCCAGAATTTCTTTTAAATTTAGGGTACATCCTCTTAAACCCTGTTGCTGCTTTATCAACTAAATTTATGTTGTAATGTAAATCCTTTGTTGTCATTTCAACAGTCTTAACAGCGTATTCACCAGGGGTAGATTCCATCTCAAGAAACCACCTTGCTTGCTCATCTGTGAGAAGCAACTCCTCATCTATTCCACTTTTATCCTGACATTGCAGCAATTCAGTCCCAGCTTCAGACTCCATTTCTAACTCTAGTTCTTTTGCTGTTTTGATCCCCTCAAAGTCATCCATGAGGGATGGAATCAATTTCTTCCAAGCTCCTGNGTTTCATTAATCCTCTTGGAATATTGTGTAGTTCTTTTGCTAATATAATAAATAGGTAAAGCATTATAGGAAAATTTCTGAAATCTTAATTCTAAAAATAAAGCTAAATTCATTCGCCTTTGAGAAGTGAACTAAAATGAGAGAGTATCCAGGACTTAATAAGATCTGTCTATTTTTTATTTTAGACGTGATAATATTTTATACAGGCATGCCTCAGAGATATTGTGGGTTCAGTTCCAGACCACTGCAATAAAGTGAATGTTACAACAAAGCAAATATCACAATAAAGTAAGTCAAATGAACTTTTAGTTTTTCAGCGCATAGAAGAATTATTTTGTCCCTCTACTATATTCTATTAACTGTGCAAGAGCATTGTATCTTACAAAAAAAGTATATGCCTTAATTAAAAAAACACTTTATTACTAAAAAAGGCTAAGCATCATCTGAGGTTTCAGACAGTTGTAATCTTTTTGTTGGTGGAGGGTCTTGCCTTGATGTTTATGGCTGCTGACTGATTAGGGTGGTGGTTACTGAAGATTGGGGTGGCTGTGGCATTTTCTTAAAATAAGACAATAAAGTTTGCTCCATCAATTGACTCTTCCTTTCCTGAATGACTTCTCTGTAACATACAATACTGTTTGATGGGTGTTTTACCCAGAATTTCTTTTAAATTTAGGGTACATCCTCTTAAACCCTGTTGCTGCTTTATCAACTAAATTTATGTTGTAATGTAAATCCTTTGTTGTCATTTCAACAGTCTTAACAGCGTATTCACCAGGGGTAGATTCCATCTCAAGAAACCACCTTGCTTGCTCATCTGTGAGAAGCAACTCCTCATCTGTTCCACTTTTATCCTGACATTGCAGCAATTCAGTCCCAGCTTCAGACTCCATTTCTAACTCTAGTTCTTTTGCTGTTTTGA
>NC_048237.1:21889261-21986028 GCF_002007445.2 Ailuropoda melanoleuca
AACTGATCACAGTATCATAATAAAAATGTTTGAAATGTCATGAAAATTGCCAAAATGTGACACAGAGACATGAAATGAGCAAATGCTGTTGGGAAAAAAATATTGTCAATAGACTTGAGACAGTGTTGCCAAAAACAATTTATTAAAAAAGAAAAATATCTGCAAAGCACAATAAAGTGAAGCAAAATAGAAGTAGGTATGCATATATTGACCTTGAAAGTTCACAAAAAGTAGAGGTGAACTATTTATAGTAATAAAGGCTAGGTGATAAGCAGCTGAAGTGAGAAGTTAGAATACCTGGAAAATAATATGGACGAAAAGGGCACATAAGCCAAGGAAGTTGGGTATTTCAAGAGGGAGTCAAATGTCAAATACTGTGAAAGGAGTGAAAACTGTGAAAAGACTTATAGATCTGCCCATTAGAAAGTATGTGATAAACCTCCAAGTCTTTTTTTCTGGTTTTACATTAGCAACATGTGAGGAACTATGCTGCAATGCCAGCTTACAACCTAAATCTAAATTTGGATATTTCTCAAATTAAAGGATAGCACAAAAGATAATATGTGTGGACTTTTTGACTTGTCACTGGAAATATAGAACAGTTCAGAGAATCTTATTATGGTATCATCATACCATGTGATTTTTGGGTCTAAATGATTATGTATCTTTTTTATTTCATAGTGATTGGGTGCCTGGAAGAATATGGTTTGTGATATCTATTTTTCATTTTTTCCCTACCATTGTATTAATTACCTACTGCTGTATAACAAACCACCACAAACTTAGTAACCCAAATAACACACATTAAAATCCTGTTTAGCTCCAAAAGGTTAAAATCTTGGAAACTGTCACTCTTATCCTTACAGCAAAATAAAACTGGACAGACTAAAAATCAACAGTTTTTTTGGACCTGTCAGAGAACCAAATTTGTACGGTAACTGACAATCAGAAATTTGGAGTGACACGTGACCCTAGAGAGTCATAGCAAAGATTTACTTACCTGGAACAGAAGACGTTATAGATAAAAACTGTTAAAAATACTTAGTGGAGATTTGATGAATTGGTGGAGGTTGAGTGCGAACCAGCATGAAAGTGAAAAACTCCTAATTTGGGGTGCCTGGGTGGCTTAGTTGTTTGAGTGTCTGCCTTCGGCTCAGGTCATGACCCCAGGATCCTGGGATCAAGCCCCAAATCAGGCTCCCTGCTCAGTGGGGAGTCTGCTTCTCCCTCTGCCTCTCCCCTGCCTCCCGCTTGTGCTCTCTCGCTCACTCTCTCTCAAATAACTAAATAAAATTTTAAAAAATTCTAATTTTATAGGGGGGAGTCCTCAAACTCTCATGGGATTTACTTCTAGGAAGACTATCAGATTTTCATGGTAAAAATCTGAGAAAGATCCCCCATGGCTTTGGCAGGGAGAGAGGAAGAGTGATTCCTGTGAAATAAATCAGAGCCTTCTCCATAATAGGGATCCAGTCTCCAGGGGGTAAAAACATTACCAGAGACATGTCTCAGAATTGGGGCTGAAGAACATTTATCTCATTCCAGCCCTCTAGCCTTCCTATCTCATCTAAGGGAGGGGAAGCTATATAAGAAGAAACACTTGTGAAGATTTCTCACCAGAAACACAGGCCAATGAAAAGACTGAGATCTGAATGGAAAATTATAGAATGCCCCTTTCCCCATAACCACACCAAGAGGGCTCCAATATAATAACATTATATCTGAAAGAGCTGAGAAACCCAGACTTTTTCTTAGGAGGAATACGTAGAGAATCCCAAAGACATGAGACAAAACCGAAAATACTAGAGAACTTGAAATTTCTGGCTCCTACAGCTACATCAAAAATTAACCAAAGTCCAGTTATTAACCAGATTAACATAAATCCTCACCTTATAGGTCTATTTCCTCAATTTCTATTGCCCAATATAATATGTCTGGCTTTCAGCAAAAAGACACACTGAAAGGCAAGAAAAAACAGAGACAAACAAGCATAAATCAGGCTCAGATATGACACAAATGTTAGAATTAACAAAAAAAAAATTAAAAACCATGATTACATTAAGGGATTTCATGGAAAGGATAAAATGCATCAACAGATCATGTAATCAGAGATTGAAATTCTCAGAAAGGATTGGAAGGAAAATGTAAAAATAAAAATATGTATAATGGAAGTGAAAATGCCTTTGATGAGCTCATTAAAATATTTGAAACAACTGAGGGGGAAAAATCAATGAGGTTAATGATGGGTCTAAGGAAGTTTCCTAAACTGAAATGCAGAGAGAAAGAATAACTAAAAAAGGAAATAGAGCACAAATGAAGGAACAGTGGGTAAATTTCAAAAGCATAACATGTGTATGAACAATAAAGAAAAGAGCAGAAGAAATAGTTGAAGTAATACTGTCTGAGAACTTTCCAAAATCAATTGCAGACATTAAAATCACGATCTAAGAAGTTTAGAGAACAGGAAGAAGAATGTATACCAAGATCATAAAACAAAATTACATCTGGGCCTATCTTATTATAACTATAGAAAACCAAAGATAAAGAGAAGATCTTGAGAACAGTCAGAGGAACAGAGCACCTTATCTGTAGAGGAACAAGAAATTATATTAGACTGCTTTTCAGAAGCCATACAAACAAAAGGAGAGTGGAGTGAATTATTTAAAGCAATTAAACAAAAATATTACCTACCTCAAAGTCTATAGCCACTGAAATTATACTTCAAAACTGAAGGAAGATTAAGACTTTCTCAGACAAGTGAAAACTGAGGGACTTCATCTCTAGCCGACTTGCTGCTGCAAGAGATGTTAACACAAGTTCTTGAGGGAGAAGGAAAATGCTGACATCAGAAACTTAGATCTCAAAACAAGCCTCAAAGAAGAAATGAATGAAGATAAAATAAAATCTTTTGTTTTTTTATTCCAAATTAATTTAAAATATAACTATTTAAAGTAGTAATAGTAACATTGTATTGGGTGATTAGTGCATACAGAAAAGTGAAATAGTGACAACAGTGTCACAGGGGATGAGAGGGAGGAATTGGAACACTCTGTATTAGGTACTTGCATTTCACATGGGGAAGAATAGCATTTTTTGAAAGTAGACTTCATTAATTAAAAATGTATATTGCAAACTCTAGGATAACCACTAAAATAATTTTTGAAGAAATGATAATCTGAGAGGCCATTCTCAGTTCCTTAACAAGTGAGCTCTCCATTGGGTAGCTCACCACATTGCAGCCTTGCTTCATTAATGCCAGCAAGGGAGAGGGATGGATACAATGATGGATTATATTCATTAGAATCAAGTCATAGGTCCCATCCACTCTCAAAGGGAAGGGATTACACAATGCTATGAATACCAGGACGTGAGGATCATTGGGGAATATCTTGAAATCTCTCTGCCATAGACATTGTTTTTTATATATGAGGAGTTTTCTCCACACAAAAAGTTACTGAATATGGTGTGACATACCTCATCAAGTTGAGAAGGAAGTGCCCAATATGTATCAATATTTTAAACTTTTTATTCTTTTTAATTCTACTTCCCTATCTTTATCTTTCTTGACTTTATAGATTCTGTACCTTGCTCTCTCAGAGAAAATAGAAATCACCAGCCTTTAACCCTTAAAGCTGAGTTTCTCTCTATGCTGGATGCACTAAACTCTCATTTCTCTGGCTTAGATAGAAAGGAATATCTTTTTTCTTTCCAGATGACATGTACTATCATCTACCCACTTTTCTTTGTATTGTCAAACTCTCTCTCTACTTGCCTGCCAACATGATCATATTTTCATACACAAAGACTTCTCTACCTTCTAGCTATTTTCCTATTTATCATTTTAATTTTTAGAAAGTTTTGAGCAGTATTCTATGGTCACTGATTTCATTTTTTCACTTCCCATCCACTCCCCAACATAGTACCACACCATTTCTGGTCCTAATACTCTGAGGAATCCTTTCTTTGGAACATTTCTTATGTGCCTGATTGAGTAACTTTATCAGTTCCTAAACTAATTCACTATAATTTTTCCTTAATTATCTTTTTTTCTAGATTATTGTATCTTCCCAATTGGTTTCTCATTTCCCATCTGTTCTCATTCCAATGTAGCCTATACACTGAATATCAATAAATCATATACAGTTCTAATCATGTTGCATGACACCCCCAAATATTTTAAGTTCAGTGTTAGAAATCTTGTATCTCAGGTTTTAATACTGTCACACAATTGTTAAATGTAATTATTTTTAAAATGATAAAAAATACTCCATAAGTGTAGGTATGGCATTGTTTGTCCTTTGGTGCACTTTGGCCATTTTGGATGCTCCAAATTTCTTCCCAGTTGGCTTTATATACACATACTATGTATGTTCATTCATATATATCTATATCATCTATATCTATATCTATATCTATATCTATATCTATCTATATATATATCTGTATATATATATAGTCCAACTTTTTATTCATTTAACTCTGAAATTAACTAGCGATATGACTTCAAATAAGTCTCTTTACTTCTCTGCTTCTCGTCTAGCTTCTTACATGTAAAATGAAGAAATTCCTGTATTTGATCTTAAAGGGTCTGTTCTACTTCTTAAAAATACATTTTTATGACTGAGACTATGTTTTTATGACTGGAATTGCTATTTTATTGCATCTGGTCCAAATCAGTTATGAGTCTATAAGGTAAAAACTCAACTGCGTAAGTACATAAGCTATAACCCGGTTTTGTCAGCTAGCCCTAGTATTATATGTCACTAAGCTATACCTTTTTTTAAAGTCTTTCCCAAATCAGAGGTAATGTTTTCCCAAATAAATACATTTGAAATTCCAAAAATTCCCTCCGTTTTAAATACAGGACATTCTCCCATTCTTTAGACTAATGTTGAGAGTTTAAAGTAGCTGTACAGACATGATCTTCTGTCAGTTTGAACAGAATCTGACTAATCCACCTGACATTAATTCATTTTAGTCCTTTCTTATGAGCGGTAGAGAAGAAAGCTGTCAGAAAGTTCCTATAGTAGCTGAAATGCAGCTGCCAAGGTTATTTTTCATATTGTCAGATGTAAAGAGAGGCTTATTCTTAGAGTGCCAAATATACTTTCATTATTCTTGACTTTACAAGCACAGACTGGCGTTTGCTTTAATGAAAGTCGAGTAGATTCTTGTGGCCTACAGAAGTGTCAGTGTGTAGTAGTCTCAGAATTGGGAGCATTTGCAATTTCAGTATTAGCCAGTTTCTGATATTTTTCTTTGTAGATAATAAAATTGAATTTTTAGATAATCAGAATGAAAATACCCCCAGAAAAGTACAGTATAATAGTAGCCTTATGAGAGCAAGACAGGATTTTTATTTAATTCATTTATTTATTTAAGGCAGAGAGAGAGAGAGAGAACAAGTAGGGGGAGGGGAGTAGGGAGAAGCAGATTCCCCCCTGAGTGGGAAGCCCTCCACAGGGCTTGATACCAGGACGCTGAGATCATGACCTGAGCTGAAGGCCGACGCTTAACTGACTGAGCCACCTCACAAGACAGAATTCTTAAGCCCACTTTATAACATGTTGATGACCTACCTACTTATGTTCTATTTACTGAATTAATTAAATGTGGTACTTTAGGCCTCATATTTTTAGGTATCAAAAATAATTGTGTTCCATCCAATATTTTTTTATGTTCACTTACTAACCTTGAGCCAAGTACCACAAAGATTCTGTGATTGTGCTTCCTGCACTCATCCTCTGTGGTTAACATCAGGGTAACAGTAAGTTCTGGGAAACTATAGAGAGAAAGAAGACATGAAAAACATTGGTGTTGGGACAACCAGTAAGTTATGAGTTCATTCATTCATTCCATAGCTATTCATTGAGTCTCTCAAAGTTAATATTTAGTGAGATTTAAAAAAGGAACCTCTTCCTCAAGATACTTTAGACCATCTGCTGTAATTAATATACAAATCTATGATAACTATAGTATGAATGTTTCTACAACATTTCTGCAGTGCATAACCTGTCCAATACTGAAAGCGATCAAGAACAATCATGTCCTTACCCTCATGGAGAGAGACACAAAAATAAAGATATATAAATAAATAGTTATGTCGTCTGATAAATATTATTTGGGGGAAGGAAAGAGCACCTGAGAAAGAATAATAATTTAGAAAGAGCTATTAGAGAATGTCTCTTTTGCCAGGAGTTATTGATATTGAGATCTCAAAGATGAGAAGAAACTGGCAATGTGAAAAGTGTGAGAAACAACATGGTGAACTGTATGAAGACAGGCCATGATGAATGAAAGAAGCAGTTATATGTGAGGAAATGAAAGAAAGCTAGTTGGCTAGAGTACAGAAAATTGGAACGAGAACAGAATAATTGGAAACAGCTACATGTCTTACACTGAGAAATGGTTTTATAAATTATGGTCCATCTGTACAAAAGAACACCATGTAGACATTGGTCAACATGTTTCTGAAAGCTATTTTATGGTATGTGAAATTATTCATCGTAAGTTAAAAGGATATAAAACCACCATGTATGTATATGTCTTATATAATTTCCCAATTTCATTGTGTCTGAAAACATTTGGCTATATAAAGATATTTAAAGCAGTTATCTCTAGTGGTGAGATTATGAGTGGTTTAAATTTTAGTGTCTGTATATTTTTCTAATTTTTGAAATACTCTTAAGATGTGCAAGAGACATATGCATAAAATTTGATGCTGCATTTGTTGTCACAGCAAACAAGTAGAATAAAACTGATTGTCCCTCAGTAAGGGAATGGGTTAATAAATTGTGTTCTATTGGTACAACAGAATACTCTGCAACAGTTAAAATGTAAAAAAGAAAATAGGACATTCATCAACACGTGTGAATATCAAGCATAATTTTGAAGCAAATAAGTTAGCTGCAAAAATGTAGCTGTGATGTGATGCAGTTTATATAAATTTTCAAACCAGTTTTCTATATTATTTGTAGTTACAACTATATATATGAATTATGTATATATGAATTTTTAAAAATAAAGTTGATGATACCCCCAATATTAGAAAAATTAAAAAAAATGATTATCTCAGCGAACAGAGAAGTGGATAAGTGAGTAATAGCTTTAGCTCAGTTTATAATTTTTATTTTTTTAAAAAATAGATCAATCTGAAACAAGTATGACAAAAATCAACTCTATTTAATCTTCTCTTTAAACTATCCTTTATGTTAAAACATTAAGAAAAAAGGTAATTTAAAAATCCTTACATTAAAATGTTAAGACTCATAAATGCATATAGACATTATCACTTAAGGAATAGCAAGGGAAGACCTATATTAGAGCATCTGAAGTCAACTTAAAAGTGTTACTGTGAAATAAAATATGCAAGTTGAAGAGAGCATAGAACACACAGTTTAACAAGTAGTTATTAAGTAAATGTCCACATAATCATCACTCAGGTCAAGAAATACAGCATAGCAGCTAAACTAAAATGGGCTCCTACTTTTGAACTTTTTATTAATGAAATTATACTATATTCTTTTGTTTGTTGCTAAGTTAGCTCAACTCTGTGTTTGTAAGATTATCCATGACGTTGTATTTAGGTGTCATTATCTCATATTTGGCATATGGCATTTATCCATTCAGCTGTTAATGAACCTTTGGTTTGCTTCCATTTTTGTCTATATAGGGAATGCTGGTCACAATATTTACACAGTGTACATTCATACATATGGATATGCGTGTCCTAGTGCACACTTACGCAAGCTTCTCTAAGGCAGAAGCATTCACAGGGAATGCTTATTCTGAACTCTACTTACTCCACAAAGTCTCCCAAGCTGCTGGTACCAGTTTGCGCTCTACCAGCAGGTTGTCAGAGGCTCAGCTGCTCTACATCTTTACCAACATTTGTTATTATATGTTAAATTTTTCACCAATTGAATGAGCATCTACTAGTGTCTCTTTGCAAACAAAATTGTTGTTTCCCTGATTATTAATGAGACGGAACCCAATTTCAAGTGTTTATAGGTCACTTGGATTTCAACTTTTTAAATATTTCTGTTCATGTCTTCTGCTCATTTTTCTTTTGGGGTGTTTTGGATTTTTTTGGCTGATGAAGTATTTTTATATTTTCTGAATACTAGGGTATTTATTAGATATATGCCTTGCAACATTCTTTTCCAACTATGGTGCTTGCTTTTAACATTTCTTTAAAGTGTCTTTTAATGAGAAGAGGTTCTTAACTTTTATTTGGCCAAATGTATTGATCTTTTTGTTTATAACTTTTGTGTCTTACCTAGAAATCCTTCCCTACACTGATGTTATGAAGATACTCTCCTATTATCTTTTAAATACTTTGTAGTTTTGACCTACTCCTTTGGTTCTACGGTTTAACCCTCTGGATTTGATCTATTTCCGATTTAATTTCTCTTTTTCCTGTTCCTTATTTACCTAAGAATTTGATTGAAAAAAACCTAGCAGTTCTGAGAAATAATCTTTGAGGAAATGCTGAATATAGTTTTCTTAGGAATGGGGATTTAATATGGGTGTACCAGAATGCTAGATTTACAATGAAGTGTAAATTCAAGTTCATTTCATTTTGGCATTGTGCTGATATGCACAGTTCAGAGAAAATAGGCGAATAAATCAAAGACAATTTAGAAATCAATAAGAAAAGGATGTCTGATTGAATTTATTGGGGTTTAGGCATGTTTTAATGGTTAACTAATATTTAACCACAATTTGGGGCTACAAATAAAAGCATTCCAAGAAAGAATAGATAGATAAGCATGTGGAAAAGCTGGGAAAGGAAAATGTGTACACACAGAGAGTTTAGTTAATTTCTGTACTTTCCTTGATGATAAATTGGAACAACAGAAATATGGCCATTTATATAAGATGGATAAACTTTAAATATTTAGCTTTGTAAGTGTGTGTATGCTTTCAGTTGCATGTGGATATTAATTTTATATCATTGTGCTTAGTGTCTAGATTTCAAATCAAGGAAACATGTAAATGTTATAAAAATCTGATTCAGGAATTTATTCTATTTTCCTCTCTTGAATCTTTATCAATCTCTCCATTAGCTTATACTGTAACTGAATTGTCTGTCAGTAGAACTAATGCTGAACATTCTTACTCCTTTTCTATCCCTCTGAAAGAACAAATGCTGTGTAAAAGTTTAAATTTTCAAGGATTTTTTTAAAATTAGAATTCTGACTACATTCAAAATAAGCTGAAAATAATAGGTAAACTGCCAGTAATCCGATTGGGGCAGAACATTCCAGTTTCTATAGTAAACTGGAAAGTAGAATTTATCATCAATGTGGTTTATTTTAACTTTTATTTATGAGTGAAATGGTATATCTGAAATTTGTTTTGTTTTAGTATAAAAATGGTGATGATAGATAAAATAGAGACTGATAGCAGGTTAATGCTTTCGAGTTGGGTGATGGGTATGTGGACATTTATTGTACCTTATCTTTTTTATTCTGTGCTCGAAAATTTCATAAAAAAGTTCAAAACAAAAGATGTACATAAGGAAATCATGCGTTAGGGATAAAAAGTAAAGGCTAAGTTAGGGGCGCCTGGGTGGCGCAGTCCTTAAGCGTCTGCCTTCAGCTCAGGGCGTGATCCCAGTGTTCTGGGATCGAGCCCCACATCAGGCTCCTCCGCTAAGAGCCTGCTTCTTCCTCTCCTACTCCCCCTGCTTGTGTTCCCTCTCTCGTTGGCTGTCTCTCTCTGTCAAATAAATAAATAAAATCTTAAAAAAAAAATTAAAAAAAAAGTAAAGGCTAAGTTAATATGCATGGGTGAGAAAACTGCTTTGTAAATAAATATATGTATTCATCTCTGTTCATCTGTTTTTGCATCCAAACATTTATTTATCCATCAATGCAAAATGTACTGAGTGCTCACAACTCTAGGAGTGTACAGATTACTAGAGAATATGTATGTAAGGCAAGGTCACAAAAACACAATGTGGAACTTGAAGAAACCTGAAGCTCATTTACTCTAACCTGCTCTTTATAAGTGATTGCTCTGAATCTCAAGAGATTAGGCAATTTATCTGAGACTATACAAAGTTCTTTGTGACAGAGAGACCTATCCAATATTGTGGAGTTTTCTTATAGGTGATGAGTCAGACAGAATTGATTAAACAAAAATATTTGTTGGGCTCTATCTACTGTGATTGGGAAGGCTGCCATGTGAATGATAAAATAATTGTGTTTTCCTATATTCTCTTATAAAAACTCATTTTCTAGCCACAGTGGACTAAATTCATTGAGGTTTTCAGTAACATCCAGTTCTGCTACATTCAGGTCCATCCTCTAGTGCTGTGAGAAAAGGTTTCACAGACGTGGGAGTCGTAAGAAAGCATGCATTACCAACCTAAGTAACTTTGACAGATTCACCTTGGGGATTTTGCTAGAAAAGGCAGTTTCTGTGGGATAAAAAGTATTTCGACATGGAAATATCTTAATAACTCTGTAAGGTTGTCAGTTTTTCTTTGGGGGAATTTTCTCTATCAAGATAAATTACAATTTTGCCTTTTTGAGGGTTCAGAATGAACATTTTAAGGCAGCAAATAGCTGGTGACTAAGAGGCAATAAACTTGCTCTGCCTTATTTGTAAGTGTATGAAAAATACTCAGAATTTCTGCAGTGTGTGTTGTAAGAAAAATGTGTCTAATTTGAAAATAAGGGAAGCTGTGTAGTTTGATTGCTATCTGAGGCCCCGACCTTTAAGAATTACTGTATATGTGATCTGGGGCAAGTTACTAAATCTCTCTGCCTCTTTCCTCATCAGGTAAATGAGGCTGATAATACAACCTATTTCATAGGGTTTGGGTGAAGATTAAATGACATGTCATGTAAAGTTCTTAGACCAATATCTGACAAACTGAGTTTAATACTAATTAGTATTGTTTGATTCCACTATATAACAATTGATAGTAGAAAGTCTATAGACTTTCTAGAACACTAATTTTTTTCAGTGTTATTGAGATATAATTGACAAATACAATTGTAAGATAAAGTGTATATTGTGATGATTTTATGTGTATACACTGAGAAAGGATTCCTCCTATCTAATTAATTAATACATCATCTCACATATTAATCTTTTTTCCTGAGAATATTCAAGTTTTATCAGCAAATTTCAATTATACAATATAGTATTATCGACTATAGTCAGATTAGATCCTCAGACCTTATTATCTTATAGCTGAAAGTTTGTACACTTTTACCAACTTTCCTATGATCCTCCTCAACCCTCAACCCCTGGTAATTACCAGTTTCTTTTACTATGAGTTGGACTTTTCCCCCTGATTCTACATATAAGTGATACCATGTACTATTTTTCTTTCTTTGTCTTACTTCTCTTTGCGTGGTGTCCTCAAGTTCTATGTATGTTGTCACAAATGGCACGATTTTTTTCTTTCTTGTGGCTGAATAATATTTCATTGTATATAAATACCTATTCTTTATCCATTCATTTATTGATGGACACTTAGGTTGTTTCTGTATCTGGGCTATTGTGAATAATGTTGCAACATAAAAGTGCATATATCTCTTTGATACCCTATTTTCATTTCCTTTGAATATATACCCAGCAGTGGGATTGCTGAATCATATGGTAGTCTATTTAAAATTTGGTAGTTCTATTTAAAAATTTCTAAGAAACCACCATACTGTTTCCCATAGTGGCTGCACCAACTTACATTCCCACCAAGAGGGCACAAGTGTTCTCTTTTCTACACATCCTCACCTCACCTCAACTAACACTTGTTGGTTCATGTCTTAGATGACAGCCATTCTAACATGTATGAGGCGATACCTCTTTGTGGTTTGGTTTGGATTTTCCTGATGATTAGTGATGCTGAGCATCTTTTCATGTATCTATTTTTATGTCTTCTTTGGAAAATATCTATTTAGTCCCTCTGCCCACTTTTAATTGGATTATGTTTTTGGTATTGAGTTGTGTGAATTCTTTCAATTTTGTATGTTAACCCCTTGTCAGATATGATTTGCAAATATTTTCTCTTATTCTGTAGATTGCGCTTTCATTTTGCTGATGATTTTGTTGGCTGTGCAGACCATTTTGTTGGCTATAGTCCCAGTTACTTATTTTTGCTTTTATTGCCTTCACTTTTGGTATCAAATCCAAAAACTCATCACCAACACCACTTTCAAGGAGCTTACTGCCTATCTTTTCTTCTAGGAGTTTTATGGTTTCAGATTTTACATTCAAGTTTTTAATTCATTTTTGAAAGATTTTTGTGTATGGTGTGAGGTAGACGTCCAGATTCATTCCTTTGCATGTAGCTATCCAGTTTTATTAACACAATTCATGAAGAGACTGTCTACTCCCTGTTGAATATTCTTGGCTCCTTAGTCATAAATTGACAATGTATGGTCTTATTTCTGGGCTATTTTGTTTTATTCTTTTGCCTTTTTTTTTTATGCCAATGTCATGCTGTGTTGATTACTATAGCTTTGTATTATTGTTTGAAATCAGGAAAGGTGATGCCTCCAGCTTTCTTCTTCTTCCTCAAAAGATTGTGATTCCATATGAATTTTAGGATTATTTCTTCTATGAAAAATGCCATTGGAATTTTGATAGGGATTATATTGAATCATAGATTGCTTTGGGTAGTTTGGATATTTTAACAATATTAATTCTTCCAATCCATAAGCATGGAATATCCTTTCATTTATTTGTGTTTTCTCAATTTCTTTCATCAATGTCTTACAGTTTTTCAGTGCAGATTTTTCAATTCCTTGGTAAAATTTATTTTTAGGTATTTTATTCTTTTTGATGTACTCATAGGTGGAATTGTGTTTTTAATTTTTCTCTCTGATATTTTGTTATTAGTGAACAGAAATGCATTGATTTTTGTATATTGATTTTGTATTCTGCAACTTCATTTAATTTATTTATTTGTTCTAACAGCTTTTTAGGACACTCTTTAAGGTTTTCTATAATAATATTTCATCTTCAAATAGAGCAAAATTTACTATTTTTTCTGATTTAGATATCTTTTATTTCTTCTTCTTCTTGCCTAATTATTCTAGCTAGGACTTCCAATGCTCTGTTGAATAAAAGTGATAAGAGGGGGCATCTTTTTCTTGTTCCTGACTTAAAGGAAAGGTTTTCAGCATTTCACCATTGAGTGTATGTTAGCTGTGGGGTTGTCGTATATAGCTTTTATTATGTTGAGGTGCATTCTTTCTATCTTTCTATATGTTGAGAGTGTTTAATCATAAAAGGATGTTGAATTTTGTCAAGTACTTTTCCTGCATCTATTAAGCTGATCAAATGATTTTTATCTTTCATTTCAGTAGTGTGGTATATATCACACTGATTTGTGGATATTGAACCATCCTTTCATCCCTGGAAAAAAAAAATCCCATTTGATCACGGCTTATGATCCTTAAATGTACTCTTGAATTTGGTTTGCTAATATTTTGTTGAGGATTTTTGCATCTATATTTATCAGGGATATTGGCCTATAGTTTCCTCTTCTTGTGGAGTCCTTGTTTGGTTTTGGCATTGCAGTATTGGCCTGGTAAAGTGAGTTAGGAAGTATTCTTTTCCCTTCTATTTTTTAAGAAGAGTTTGAGAAGGAATTAGTTCTTCTTTAAATTTTTGTAGAATTCTCCAGAGAAGCATCTATCTGGTCCTGGGCTTTTGTTGGAAGGTCTTTAATTACTGATTCAATCTTTTTACTATTAATTAGTCTGTTAAGATTTTCTATTTCTTCCTGATTCAGTCTTGGAAGATTATATGTTTCTAGAAATTAATCCATTTGTTCTAGGTTGTCCTTGTTATTGGCATATAATTAATAGTAGTCACTTGTGATCCTTTGTCTTTCTGTAGTGTCAGTTGTAGTGTCAGTTGTAATGTCTCCTTTTAAATTTGTAGTTCTGTTTATTTGAATTCTTTCTTTTCCAGTAAATTTATATGAAAGCTTATCTATTTTGTTTATCTTTTTAAAAAAATTGGCTCTCATAGTTTCTTGGTCTTTTCTATTATCTTTTTAGTCTCCATTTATTTTTTGCTATGATTATTCCTTCCTTCTGCCAACTTTGTGATTAGTGCTTCTTTTCTAGTTCCTTGAGATGTAAAGTTAGGATGTTTGTTTATTTGTTTGGGATTTCTTGTTTCTTCATGTAGTTGCTTATCACTATAAAGTTGCCTCTTAGAACTGCTTTTTTTGCATTCTGATGTTTTCATATGTGATATTTCTGTTTTTACTTGTCTCAAAATATTTTTTAATTTGACCCATTGGTTGTTCAGTATTATGTTCTTTAATCTTCACATATTTGTGAATTTTTCAGCATTTTTTGGTAATAGCTTTCTAGTTTCTTTGTGATCAGAAAACATGCTTATTACGATTTCATTCTTTTCAAATTTATTAAGACTTGTTTTATGGGGGTACCTGGGTGGCTCAGTTTGTAGAGTGTCTGACTTCAGCTCAGGTCATGATCTTAGGGTCCTGGGATTGAGCCCTGCATCAGGCTCCCTGCGTGGTGGGGAGTCTGCTTCTCCCTCTCCCTCTGCCTCTCATGCTCTCTCTCTTTCGCACTTTTTCTCTCTCTCTCTCAAATAGATAAATAAATTAAATAGTTAAAAAAAAAAAGACTTGTTTTAGGGCCTAATATGTGATCTGTCCTGAAAAAGAAAACTGTGTATTCTGCTGCTGATGAATGGAATAATCTGTAAATGTTAATTTCATCTGATTTAACGTCATTTAAGGCCAATATTTCCTTACTGATTTTCTATCTGGATGATCTATCCATTGTTGAAAGTGCACTATTGACGTCCCCTGCTATTTTTGTATTAATGTCTATTTCTTCTTTCAGGTCTGTTAACATTTGTCTTTTGTTTGTTTGTTTTAAAGATTTTATTTGACAGAGAGAGCACAAACGGGGAGCTGTAGGTGGAGGGAGAAGCAGGCTCCCTGCAGAGCAGGGAGCTGGTTGCCGGGCTCGATCCCAGGACCCCGATCATAACCTGACCTGAAGGCAGATGCTCAACTGACTGAGACACTCAGGCACCCCCAGGTCTGTTAATATTTGATTTATGTATTTAAGTGCTTCCATTGCATGCATATATATTTATAAATGTTATGTTCTCTGTTGGATTGACCCCTTTATCATTATGTAGTGATCTTCTTTTTCTCTTATTACCATCTTTGGCTTAAAGTCTATTTTTTTTCCTGACGTAAGTATAGTTAGCCTGTTTTTTTGTTTGTTTGTTTGTTCAGTTGGTTGGTTTTTGGCTTCTGTTTATATGGATATGTTTTTCCATCCCTTCATTTTCAGTCTCTGTGTGTTCTCGATTGGAAAATTTAATCCATTTACATTTAAAGTAATCATTGATAGGTAAGTTGTTATTATTTTCTGGCTGTTTTGTAGTTCTCTTGTTCCTTTCTTGCTCTCTTGTCTTTCTCCTTTGTGAATCAATGATTTTCTGTAATGGTATGCTTTGATTCCCTCTTTTTATCTTTTGTGTGTTTACTGTAGGTGTTTACTTTGTGGTTACCATGAGGCTTACATAAAACAGATATAACAGTCTATTTTAAGCTAATAACAACTTCTGAATGCAAAAACTCTACCTTTTCACCATCCCTCAACACATTTTATGTTTTTGATATCACAATTTGTATCTTTTTACCTTGTGTATCCATTAACAGATTATTTTAGTTTTAATTATTTTTCATACTTTTTTCTTTTAACCTTCATATTAGAAATATGACTGATTTACCCACCATATTTTAACATTAGAGTATTCTGAATTTAACTATATATTACTTTATCAGTGAGTTTTATACTTTGATAAATTTTCCTATTACCAATTAGTGTTCTTTTGTTTCAGCTCTAGAAGTCCCTTTACCATCTTGTAAGGCTAACCTGGTGGTGATTAATTCTTCAACTTTTGCTTCTCTGGAAAACTTCTATTTTCCTTCAATTCTAAGTACAGCTTTGGTGATTAGAGTATTCTTGGTTGGCATTTTTTTTTTTCCTTTTAGCAGTTTGTGCTACTCTCTTCTGGCCTGCAAAGTTTCTGCTGAAGAAGTCTGCTGATAGTTTTATGGAAGTTCTTTTCTGTTTTTCTCTTGCTGCTGTTTTGAGTCTTGCCTTTAACTTTTGACAATTATAATGTGCCTCAGTATGGGTCTCCTTGGGTTTATCTTATTTGGAACTGTTTGGGATTCCTGGTTCTGGATGTCTATTTCTTTCTGCAGGTTAGGGAAATTAGCAGCCATTATTTTTTGAATAAGCCCTATGCCATTTTCTCTCTTTTCTTTTTGGGACCCCTACAATGAGAATATTTGTCCACTGGATGTTGTCGCATAAGTCCTTTAAACTATGTTGTCGCATAAGTCCTTTAAACTTTTCCATTCTTTTTTCTTTTTGCTCCGTTGAGTGAATAAATCCCACTGTCTATTTTTGTGTTTACTGATTCTCTCTTCTGTGTAATATAGACTGTTTTGAACCCCTTTATTAAATTTTTCAGTTTGCTTATCCTGTTCTTCAGCTCTGTGTTTTCGTTTAGTGCTTTCTTATATTTGCTAACTCTGTTGAAATTCTCATTTTGTTCATGCATTGTTCTCTTGACTCTCATGAATGTCTTTATGACTATTATTTTGAACTCTAGGTAAGTAATTTTTCTCCATTTTATTAAGGTGTGTTTCTAGGGTTTTATCTTATTCCTTCCCTTGGTATATATGCTTCTATTTCTTCATTTTCCTTGATTCTCCTCATTAGTTTCTTTGCATTAGATAAAACAGCTACCTCTCTTAGTCTTGATAGAATGGTCTTGTGTAGGAGATGAAGCCTGTCAATTAGCTTGGTCCAAACTCTTGGTTGTTTCTCAAACCTTTGTGATTGTCCAGGCTGCCTTCTTTGTTCTTCATGGCTCCCATTGTTGAGGGTGTGCCAAAACCTGTCAGTGTCCCAAAGGGGAAGATTTCAGTCAGTCCTTAGATGTAGGCTAATTGGAAACCAGGCACTCAAGGAAAATATGTATTTAGTTCCTTCCTGGGAAAAATTGGGAAATGGGCTTTTTTGTCTACTCCCTCTATGCTAGGCCCAAGTATATAGCCACAGAGGGGTATTCCTGTGCTAGTTAATAAGTACTTCTTTGTTTGTCACACTCCTGTAGGGCTCATGATTATAAGCCCCTTTGGTTGTCAAATCCAGGTGACCTAGGTGCTATCCCTTGGGTGGCAGCCACACAAGGTGCCAGTTTTGTGTACAAGGTCCTTTCAGGGAGATATTGGTGATTTTTAATGGGTTTAAGTCAGAAGTCAGATGTGGTGTTTGTTGCCTTCCCCAGTCTCTGGATAGGCTTACAATCAGCCAGAAGAGGATCACAGTCCGCCAGGCTAAATTAGAAGTCTGACCTCAGGCAGCAGTTTTTAAAGTAAGCCAATAGTCTCTCATGACTATAGACTCTGAGAAACAAACTGAGGGCTTCAGAGGGGAGGGGAGTGGGGAAATGGGATAGGCTGGTGACGGGTAGTAAGGAGGGCACGTATTGCATGGTGCACTGGGTGTTATATGCAACTAATGAATCATGGAACTTTCCATCAAAAACCAGGGATGTACTGTATGGTGACTAACATAATATAATAAAAAAATTATTATAAAAAATAATAAAGTAAGCCAATAGGCCTGTTTGAAGGAAAGACTGGGAGATGAGTGTTTTTCTTTGCCCCTGGGGATTAGTTGGTTAGTTGTTTCTTTGTTTACTATAGTCCTGTGGAACTTGTAAATGAAAACTCTATTGGCTATCAGAGCCAAGTTATCTAGGGGCCTGTCCTTTGGGCAGCAGCATAAAACCTGGGGTGCCAGAAATGTGTACAGACTCTTTACAGGGAAGTTTGATGACTTGGTGTGAACTTGATTGAAAAGGCAGTAGTGGTGTTTGAATTTCCCTGTTATTTAAGGAAGACTATAGTCAGTCCTTAGATGGGTGCTAAATTAGAAGCTTGACCCTCAGGCAGCGACTGTTAAAGTATGCAAGTAGGAATCCGAAGGAAATAGTGGGAGATGGACATATGTTTCCTGCTGCCTCTGCACTGAGTCCTGAGGTAATATTCCCTTGTGAGCCCCTTAAGAACTGGTTATTTTGGGGTGGGGTGGGGTTTGCTGTGGTCTTGAGAGTCTTGATGCAAGCTCTATTGGCTTTCAGAGCTAGGTGTTTCAGGGGTTCATGCCTCAGGTGGGAGTCTTAAAAGCTGGAGTGCTCGATGTGGGATCCAACATCTTTGCTGCTCAGGGAGAAACTGGGAGTTGGGAGTTCCTCCTGATTGTATGGCACTATGCTAGGAGGTTTGTTTTTTTTTTTTAAGATTTTTTATTTATTCATTTGAGAGAGTGAGAGAGTGAGAGCATGAGCAAGGGGGAGAGTCAGAGGGAGAGAGAGAAGCAGGCTCCCTGCTCAGCATGAAGCTGAACATGGGGCTCAATCATAGGACCCCAGGATCATGACCTGAGCAGAAGGCAGAAGCTTAACTGACTGAGTCACCCAGGCACCCCACTAGGAGTGGTATTTATTGTGACAGTGTGTCTCAGCCTTTTCTAGCCATTTGAATATGGGTAATATGCATATTTTCTTATTTGCCCAATGGATAGGAGTCACTTGGCTAGTTTCTGGATTTCTTTCAGAGGGAAGTACTTTGTGTATAGCTGTAGATTCAGTGTATCTTTGGGAGGAGTTGAAATCAAGAGGCTCCTATGTCATTATTTAGGACCGGAACCTAATTTTCCCCTCACCTCTTATTCTCTTGTTTCTTGCCAATAATGAGGAAAGGATTGTGAGCTGCTATTTTGAAGGACTAAATGACTTTGAGGATGGAGGCCGTAATTAAAAATGGCAGAGCAAAAGGAAGGAGCCTGGGACTCCACTGACTTAGTGGGGCTTCTATACCACTTTCGCTTTTCCTGTTTCCTAACTTCTAAAAGGAAAACAGAAGAAAGTAAACTTTCACTGTATTCAGATGTCTTTATTTCAAGTTGTTATTACCAGCAGCTGTATATAAATTGTGACTGATAGATTACCTCTTACGGAGGGTTTTGAAGATACAGGTCTCCAGCTCCAGAGTTTTATAACGTAAGCCTTGGGTCACGTCCTGGGCCATCTAAGTTTGGAACAACTGTACTAGAGTATAATGCTATAGATTTCTGAGTCATGGGGATTTTATTTCTAGAATGCACATTAGCTTTTGTCAGTTCCAGAAAGCAAATTCCTATCAAGTATCAAAAGGGACAGTAAAAGAATTAGTATGTGGAACATCATGTAAGCATTACTCAGAAAAACCAGGCCTGATCTACTACGAATGAGTCAATAGTTACATTTTCAAGAAGATTTATCTTTGGAAGAAAAACAGAACACTGACTGGACTTTCGAAAGTTTTACAAGATGGGGATTGGGCAGAGAGGAAAAGGTATTATTTTGCCAAAATAATGGAATAATCCTAAAATTTTGAAACCTATTGGGAAAATTCAAACCCTTACCAATTCACACAGTGTGGTAAGTTTATGGTTATCAAGAGAACCAGAAAGCAAACTGGCTGAGTCACTTTAATGGTAAGATATGTACTAAATCAAAGTAATTTTATTTTATTTTATTTATTTATTTAAAAGATTTTATTTATTTATTTGACAGAGATAGAGACAGCCAGTGAGAGAGGGAACACAAACAGGGGGAGTGGGAGAGGAAGAAGCAGGCTCATAGCCGAGGAGCCTGATGTGGGGCTCGATCCCACAACGCTGGGATCACGCCCTGAGCCGAAGGCAGACGCTTAACCACTGTGCCACCCAGGTGCCCCTAAATCAAAGTAATTTTAATCAAATTTGCCAATGTTTAAAAATCAGTACTTACAACATGTTTATGTTAAAGAGGAGAAAAATCTATTCCTGCCTTAGGAAAAGCATATTCTTGGCAGTCATTGCACACAAATACTTCATATGTATGAAAGAAAATATCTTTATAGGCAGTATTGTACATGAATGTAATAAATGAGCCTAAGAAGTCAGCCAGTCCCAACAATGGCAGTTTCCTTCAGGAAGATCAAAAAGCCACTTGCCAGCATGATGAAACTTTTTGTGTGAACGTGGTCATCGAGGATCAGAATTACCCAGCAATTCAACCTCATTACTTCTCTTTCTTTAAACTGGAAACCTACTTGGCTCATATTTTAACAGTATGTTTCTAAAATGGGATGCCTATATTGAGATCTTGGGTGGTAAAAAAAGTATGCCAAGGTGATTTAGATCCATTTTGTGATTGCTTCTAAACCTGAGTTCCATATCTGCAAGTTCAATTTTCCTTACCACTCAATTGTTTCTACCTAGAGTGGGACACACAAGTCTTTTTTTGATATATTGGCCACCCTTCTGAAGAGATAAAAATCCAAGGTTATATCACCCCGTACGGCAAATAAAAAGCTTATGATATCTCTTTTAGATGAGAGGTTGTGCTTCTCTCCTTAGTGATCATTTTCTGAGCCTTCGTTACTGTGCTGAGTGCCATCACCCTTCTTAGCACTGACTGAATTTCTGAGTCTGGAGCACTTGTGGGCCCTTTGGGATGAAAAACACTTTCCTTGTTAAGTGCCAACCATTTTTATTGTTATTATTGTTATTAAGTCAATTCCCAAAGTCGTATCCACTAACATGGCATTTTCAAAAATGACATATTTCGGCGGTGTACTGGGAAATGCTGTTCAGCTGGCTTTCTGTTGCCAACCTCATAAGTATTGCTTTTGTGGTGGTACTTTTGGGAGTGACACTACTCTTTGGTGGCTCAATGTGCCCACAGGTAGTAAGCCATTAAGGGAATAATGATGGGCAAAAGCAGGTGGCAGATACCTCATGACAGACTCATCTTCTACCTAAGGCATCTGTTGTTTAAGAGTGTGTGTAGTCACTGTACATAAAGACAGGCTCTTGAGAACAACGCAGAATGATGATATTCAAACACATTCTCTGAGAACCGTTAGAGTAATTGGTTTAAAATGCAGCGTGTTAGTGGGCATGAATTCCGTGAAATATTCCCAGTTCGTAAAAGCATGGCTTTTCTATTTAATATCCAGAGGGAATCTGTAATGCCTTTTCATTACATGAGAAGACCGCAGTGCACATAGACCAAAAATTAGGCAATTCTATAGAATGCGAATCCAGGGAACAAAGTTATCATCCAGATTTTCATAGCACTAAGGTAAATCATGAGTACACCTCAAGGATACAACTCTCAAATAATCATTTGATGGTAATGGTTACTAACGTAAGAAATAGAAAGGTACTTTTGGGAAAGATTTCTGAGGACCTGTATCAACACACTGGCTCTAGTATGATACAGAGTTCTAATATGAAATAATTACAAGGTTTTTTGTTTGTTTGTTTGTTTGCTTGTTTTTTTGTTTGTTTTCTCCACTGCATCTGGTGAGTCCTGCCTATCCTAAATTAGGGACTAAAGGGAAAGCATTGGGTAAATTATAGGCAGAGTGATTAGTCTCAGTGCAAGCTCTGTTTTGTAAGCAATTAGTACACACCCCCAACAGCATTTCTCCAGCCACACCTTACTGATCAAAATCATAGTGGTAGCCAGGGACTCCACTCCCGCATTCGACCAATGCATTTCTTCAGTGGCCACATGTAGACACTGTATGATGATCTTCATAAAACTAGACATTGAGCTCCTGAAGGGCAAGCCCCCTGGTATAGTTCTCTCTATATAACTCATCTTGCTGAAGAGAGTGACTTGAACAAGGATTCAAAGTATATATCCTGAATTTGATCTAGATTGAGCAACAGAAAATGTAGGAGTACATTTTGACTGTTTTGTATATACTAAATTTGATGAAAATAGCTCTTTTAAAAAAATGCAAAACGGTTATATTATTTTTCTTTTTATGTTCTTAGAATACAAGTAGTCCTAGTTCAGGTGTACTTTCTCAAGAGAAAAATTGAAAGGAAGAGAGCGTTTGATCACAAATTCCTTATGGAAAATTTGACTCTCTGTTATTAAAAGAATTCTGGGCTTTATATTTGTTCTTGTGGGGCCCAGAGATAGCCTATAAGTCTACTATCTTAAGGAAGTATCTCCTGAAATTTTGGAATAACTAATTACTACCACTGTTTTCAAAAAGTTGCCCTTTGCAGAAAAGAGAAATGAAACTGATGTATTTGATTTTTAAAAAAGGAATAAAGGACACCAGCAAATTTTATGTAACATAGAAGAATTAAAAGGACTATTTTTATATCCTCAAGATTTGTCTCATTTTGAACATTATCTATTTCAGAATAATTATAAAACTTAGGATGACATGTCTGAACATTTATGAAAGACAACTCGTGCACCCTCCATCCTTGAGTTTTCCTGTCTTCTGATCCAGACCAGAGAGGCATCATGACACAATACTGCCTCTAACACCCTCCTTTGGACAGTTAGCAAATGTGACAATGTCTTTGCTAAAAGTGACAATCTGTAAGTAATTTCACTTAATTAGCTATGCTTTTGAGAAACCAAATCCTTTGAAGTCTCTTCCTTACCTCTTAAGATAGCTGAGAAAAATTGGATCTATATTCAATTATGAACTAAAACTGTACATTATTATTGTTAATAATCGATGAGTCTGGCCACTCTGCAAGGTTCTAGACTGGCCAAACTGCCATTTTCATCTCTTCACAATGGGCAGCACTCCAGGACTAATGGCAAATACTGATATTGTCAAATTTGGACCTGTGCAAACTATCCAATGAGCAACAGAAGTTGAAATTCCTATAATTATAAGTAACAACATGTGAAAATAGCAAGTGCTTTTTATTAGTAAGTTAAATATGATTTACTTGTATTTCTATTTAGGTTTAAAAAATAAGTAAAGTGCCTGTTTTATAGATGGATAAAATAAACTGAATTAAAAATTTATTATATTATTTTTGATAATTGATAATTTTTATTTGCAATTTTCCAATTTTAATATTCCATAGAGCCTAATGAGAAGCCAAGATGCTCATATATAGTTGTGGGTAATTTCTTTTTTTCAGTAATATATCAGTTTATTGCAACAAATGATTAGAGGGTTACTTTTATTTTTAAATATTTATGTGATAAAAACATGATTTCTTCTGTTTGTCCATATATTTATTCCTTTCTCGACAGATTGCCTACAATTCAATTTCCTTACATTTAAACTTACTTTAAAAATAAAATTAACTGCTTCTTTATTCTGGATCATCAATTACCCTAAGTTTTTGTCTTATTATTGCTTTCTCTATACTAATCCACCTTTAATTTTCCTTTCTGGTTTGGCTGAATCATTTTGCAAATTCAAGGCTTATGTTTGATTTGCGTCACTTCCATGAAATAATTTATTATCTTTCGTAAAATGCCCTTGACATTATTAATGAAAGCACTAAATACTCAGTAGAAATTAGATAAAAAGAAGCTGATGAAACTAGTTTGTACTAAATTAGTATTAAGATAATACTATTTTTACATTGGACATTGAAATTAAATTATAATCTATATTTTTCAGAAATACACCAGAAGAGATAGAAGGAATACACAGTTATATGGCTTTGTTGTTGTTGTTGGTGTTTTAGCTCTGCACTTTAATGATTTTCCTATGTGTTTTTTAAGTTTATTATTTACAAAAGCACACGTTTCTCTGGGAAATAGGTGGTTCAAAGTAGGTTTTGAACATCTGAAGATAGCACTAATCTATTATGATGGAGTGTAAAAGATACCATGACTAGTACATAAAGGGGAATCATAAAGTTCCAATGTACTCAGAATTATACAGTTACAGGCTTATGGTAATATATTTAAATAGGTAATTTAAAAGTCATCTGATTATATATTTTAAGGTATAAAGGAGGATGCATATTGGACTAGAGAGAGTATTTAGGCTTTGAAGTGAGTTCCAGGGTTATGAATCTTTGTTTTATCCCTTACTAATTATGCCATTTTAGGTAGCCTGCTTAATCTTGCTGAGCTTCAGTTCTATTTGATATAAAATGGATATAATAATGCATACCTGACAGAGTTGCTATAATAAATGTGTTATCATATATAGGTACCCAATACAAGGTTCTTTTGTGTGGTTTATTCTAACAAATCAAGAATCAATGTCAAGACAGAAAGAGATCAAATGTCCATGTTGCTAAACCATCAGGCAAACACTTGAGTGTGCTGCTCTCGTCTTTAGTGAACTATACAGTTTTGCCTTAACTTTCGTTTTCAAGGGCTATTTTAACTAGTTTTAGTTTAGTTTTTTTTTTTTTTAAGATTTTATTTATTTATCCGACAGAGATAGAGACAGCCAGTGAGAGAGGGAACACAAGCAGGGGGAGTGGAGAGGAAGAAGCAGGCTCATAACGGAGCAGGGAGCTCGATCCCAGAACACCGGGATCATGTCCTGAGCCAAAGGCAGACGCTTAACCGCTGTGCCACCCAGGCTCCCCTAGTTTAGTTTTTAAGAAGATATGAAGTTAATATCTTGGCCTAATTTAAATGGAATGTTTTGAAAATGATTTTGCTATATTTAGTGAGCGATATAAACCTGGTGATTGGAGGTAAATGTAGTGGCCCCTAAGTATCATATTTTTCTGAGATTCATGTGGAAATCTTCTTTGATTGGTAAATCCTCTCAAATGTTGAGATGGTGACAGTCCTTCACATATTTATGTGAATTAACTTAATCATATTGTGTGTGTGCGTCTTTAAAACCTTGTAAGACTAAAGACCTGAGAATATTTGGAGGTCAGTCTGTGGAAGAAAGGAAAGATCATTTAGAGAATTTATGGGGAATCAGAAGAAACTGAAGAAGCTAAGGCGGGATTTATGGAGGCAAAGGCACCTATATGTTTTTCTAGTGAGAAAGGAAAACGCTCACATGTCTGTAGAAAGGTGTTAAAGACATGGTTTGTACAATTTCAGTTTTCATCCTAAGTACAGAATTCAAACTTTATTCTTATTTCCTCGGCATTTCAACTGCCTGTGGGCACTCTTTTACAAGCTAGGATCCCCGCCTCCTAACCCGGATGTGGAATTTGGCCATTTTACATAGGCCGAAGTGAATTAACAGATCAAATTCTACATTACAATTAAATTCATCTAGCTTTGGGATCAAATAACCCTCATTTTACTTTTTGTCTTTGGGGAAAATGTAGGTTTGTATTTAATTTTATTTGCACATGTCTAGAGGCACAGTAGTATTTACAATGAGAAAATAAAGTAAGCTATAAATAAACACATTCGTCACTGCTGGTGAGTGAATTCTATACTTATATATTGTTAAAGTAATGGCTCTGAATGAATATATTAGGTCTAGTGAAAAATCAAAGACTGCAATTCTATTAAAGCTAAATTTATTGTACTTTCAGATAAGCCCTTTAAATAGCTGTGATCTTCCATTTAATTTGTATTGTGTAGTGGATAGTGGTGCTGTGTTTTTGTTCCTCTTAAATGACAATGTGCTATCTGTTGGCATTTTTAGCTTGCTGCTTTAATATGCATAAATCCCATTATACTCTATGGTTGATGCTTTAAAGATGAGATGGTGGCTTCCCTGACCTATTTGTTGATTTATTTTAGCAACAGAGAAAGTATCAGACCACTGAAGTTGGATCCTATTAATCTTTGCTTGCCTTCTGTCTTTTCCCTCTGTAATTTTTATTCTCACAGCTGAAAAAGAAAGAGTGCTACCAAGTATGCATAGAACAAAAAAATGGTTTAAATTGGATGTGAATCACAGTTTGGAAATTGATTGTATTTCATGGCCCTGGGATAATGAAAAACTTTTAAAACACATTTATTCTACTTGCTTGAAAGATTCTGTATCATATTAATATGAAAGTTTTTGAGGTCTAAGTTTTTCTTTCTTTTTAAATAGGTGTTTATACACCCAAGAAATAGCATGCAATGTTACTTTTGGGAGAAGTTAACTGATACATGTTTTAATAAATAGATTTTTATTTTTCAAGAAAATAATTGGTTAAATGTAAAGATGTGTCTTATATCTAACTTGGAACTTATTGACCATTGGGAAAATGTTGTTCTAAACTTGGCCTTTTTGCTTATGTTCTTTTTTGCCCACATTTTTTTGGGAAAACTTTTACAATAAAAAGTACAAACAAGGTTGAAGTTTGTACCTAAAATCGTGTAACCTTCAATAGAATAGAAATTTGGATGGGGAACACCTGGAGACTCCTGTACTGACATCTTATAAAAAAGTAAAAGTCCTTTTACAGATGTAAGAAAATTAAGTCTTAAAAAAACTAGTGATTTGAATTAATAAGACAGAAGTACTACCACAGTTTTTGTCTGTCCTGTCTGAAAATATGTAAGTATGAATTAGGGGTTTTACTGGCTCCGGGATTAATCAAAGTTTTAAAAGCAATCAAGCACTGAAAATTGTAATTCATTCTAAAGTACTTATTTATTCATTTATTTGTGAATCAGCAAACATTTATCAGTCATCTACTGTTTTAGTTACTGATTGCTGTGTACCCCCAAATACAGCAACTTAAGCAACAAACATTTATTATTTCACAGTTTCTGAGAGTTAGGAATCTGAAAGAAGCTTAGATGATTGTAGCTTAAGATCTCTTACAAGGTTGCATTCAGGATATCAGCTCCAGCAATAATCATCGAAAGGCTTGGCTGAGCTGAAGGATCCATTTTAAACTCATTCACATGGCAGAGTTAGGAGATATCAGTTTCTCATGTGGGGCTATTCACAACACGACGGTTGCCTTTTCCCAGATTGGATAATCCAAATGAAAGAGAGTGTATCTAAAACAAAAGCTGCAGTGTCTTATATAACCTAATCTTGGTGGTGACGTCCATCCATCCATCTTGGAGGTACACAACAAACCTTGGTACAGTGTGGGGTGTGAATACCAGGAGATGTGGGCTCACTGGGAGCCATGTTCAAAGCTCATTTCTACATCTGTGTAATCCCCAGGATGCTAAGCACTGGGCACAAATATAGATATTACTCAGACTTCCATACTTAATATTATTTTTGTGTTAGACAATGAATTTAGGATCAGATTATTTCTTGCTCTGATAATACTTCTAGTTATAGCACAAAAACACTCATATAAAAATCAATTTCCTTTATAAAGTTTCATATCCAAAGGAATACTTTACCATAATTTAGGATATATATCCTCAGAGAATAATTTAAGACCAAAAAATTTTAGTGTTTTCTTTTCCTATTCTAAAGATTATTTATTAGAGAGAGAGAGAGAGGGAGACCACATGCAGGTGAGAGTGTGTGAGCAGGGGGAGGTGCAGAAGGGGAGGGAGAAGCAGACTCCCCACTGAGCGGGGAGCCTGACTTGGGGCTTGATCCCAGGGTCCTGGGATCAGGACTGAGCTGAAGGCAGATGTTTAATTGACTGAGCCACCCAGCTGTCCCTTTTCCTATTCTAAAACTTTAAGCCACCCAAGTCAAAATTAGTAAGTGAGAGGTTCATGGCAAAATAAAAGAAGCAATTTCTTGGTTACATTTTATTTCTTTGGTGAGTGCCAGTTTACTCAATAGTTTCTTTCAATCTCAGCTTAAAATCTTTTATCGCCTGAGAAGCTGTTAAATTTGTTTAGTTAGTAAATTAGTTCACATACACAAAAATAAATTTTTGCTAGAATTTCAAACAAAAGTAAAATTAATTTGTATTTTGGTTGGCTTCTCTTGGTTGAATGCTTACTTTGTTGTAAATCTTTTTTTTTCTTTTTCTTTCATAGAATAAACCAAGAGAAAGTAGTACTCAAACTTGTTCATTTCATCTTTTTATTTAAAGACTAATCCATTTGTCTACAAAGTCCCCATCTTCTCCAAAATATGATTACAAGCAAGATGGTTCATGCAAATAAGTTTCTTTAAATTTTCTGTTCCATGTCTATTTCTATTCCTACAAGCATTGATTAAATAACTGTTAAAATAAGACACCATACACCATAGCTTCAAACAATAGAAACCTGCTTGCAGCTGTGTAAGAAAAAATGGGGGTTTATTATGAGGACATTGGACAATGTCAGTGGAATACAGGAAGGAGTTGTGCATCCTTGCCTCTGGCAGGAGACTCACCTCTGATTTATGCCTTATCCCTACATGTTTGTTCTGTTGTCTTATCTCTTCACAGACTGACTTTCTCTGCCCATCACCACCTCCGTGTGTAGTTTGGAAAAGGCCCCGAAAGTTTCTGCATTTTACATATCATTGTCCAGCCATAAAGACTGATTAAATCTCATAGCTCCAGTTCCAAATTCATAGAGAAAGACCTTTAGTCCCATTTGGTTGAATTGTTTATCTCTCTGTTCTTCAAATAAGTTTGACTGAGTGGTCCAGTTTTTGTCTGATTGATTCGGGACTAAACAATTTGGATGGGCTGGTATCATGTATGTGAATCTGGCTGTCTTCCTTCAACCATGTGAATGCAGGTCAGGAGGTGTCTTCCCAGAAAAGTTTTGGTGGATAATAGGTTTCTTATTTGGGCTTTCTATGATTTCATAAATGTCTAGCTTGTTTTCATAGTCAGTATGGCATATTCTCTTTTTGTGGGTTAAAACATAAACTTTAAATAAAACATTTTATTCCAAAAAGGTTTTATTTATTTTAATTGTCAACATGTATTTTTTTATTTTTTATGGTTGAGTCTCATTTGGTTATACATTGTAGAGCTAACTTAAGTGAAAAAGAGAACTTAATTGGAAGCATAGTATAAGGGCTCAGAAAGCCAAAGGAGATTTGACCAGGGATAGAAACTTGAAAGTCATTTCTACCTGCCAATTGTCCGTCTTTCAATCTTTGGATTAGTGGAATTTTGCTTTTCTTTCCTGTCTTCTACTCTCTATCTCCTATCTCTGAACTCTGTCTCATTTTCAAGTTTGGTCTAGTTTTCACATCTTTGTTATGCATATGGTTAAAGTAGACATTTCCCCAGGTTCTAATATTACATGTCCACAGTCCAGGTGACATCAGAAACAGTTGAAAGTGTCACATATCCAAATACCTAGAAGAAAAAATCTGATTGTTTTATTTTGGGACATTGCCTCCATTTGTTATCAGTGATGGTGCCATTTAACAGAGTTCTTTGTTTTTCTTTTTTAACACCTTTATTGAGGCATAATTGACATACAACAAACTGTACATATTGATGTGTACAATTTGTTAAATTGTGATGTATGTACACACCATGAAACCATCACTGGAATCAAATAAGGAACATACTCATTTCCTCTAGCAGTTTCTTACTGCTTCTTGGTAATCCCCCCTGCCCATTGAATCCTGTCCTTTCCTTTAGCAACTACAGATATCCTTTCTATCACTATAGATTAGTTTGCATTTTCTAGAATTTTATATAAGTGAAATCATACAGTGTGTACTATTTTNCAAGTAGTCCTAGTTCAGGTGTACTTTCTCAAGAGAAAAATTGAAAGGAAGAGAGCGTTTGATCACAAATTCCTTATGGAAAATTTGACTCTCTGTTATTAAAAGAATTCTGGGCTTTATATTTGTTCTTGTGGGGCCCAGAGATAGCCTATAAGTCTACTATCTTAAGGAAGTATCTCCTGAAATTTTGGAATAACTAATTACTACCACTGTTTTCAAAAAGTTGCCCTTTGCAGAAAAGAGAAATGAAACTGATGTATTTGATTTTTAAAAAAGGAATAAAGGACACCAGCAAATTTTACGTAACATAGAAGAATTAAAAGGACTATTTTTATATCCTCAAGATTTGTCTCATTTTGAACATTATCTATTTCAGAATAATTATAAAACTTAGGATGACATGTCTGAACATTTATGAAAGACAACTCGTGCACCCTCCATCCTTGAGTTTTCCTGTCTTCTGATCCAGACCAGAGAGGCATCATGACACAATACTGCCTCTAACACCCTCCTTTGGACAGTTAGCAAATGTGACAATGTCTTTGCTAAAAGTGACAATCTGTAAGTAATTTCACTTAATTAGCTATGCTTTTGAGAAACCAAATCCTTTGAAGTCTCTTCCTTACCTCTTAAGATAGCTTAGAAAAATTGGATCTATATTCAATTATGAACTAAAACTGTACATTATTATTGTTAATAATCGATGAGTCTGGCCACTCTGCAAGGTTCTAGACTGGCCAAACTGCCATTTTCATCTCTTCACAATGGGCAGCACTCCAGGACTAATGGCAAATACTGATATTGTCAAATTTGGACCTGTGCAAACTATCCAATGAGCAACAGAAGTTGAAATTCCTATAATTATAAGTAACAACATGTGAAAATAGCAAGTGCTTTTTATTAGTAAGTTAAATATGATTTACTTGTATTTCTATTTAGGTTTAAAAAATAAGCAAAGTGCCTGTTTTATAGATGGATAAAATAAACTGAATTAAAAATTTATTATATTATTTTTGATAATTGATAATTTTTATTTGCAATTTTCCAATTTTAATATTCCATAGAGCCTAATGAGAAGCCAAGATGCTCATATATAGTTGTGGGTAATTTCTTTTTTTCAGTAATATATCAGTTTATTGCAACAAATGATTAGAGGGTTACTTTTATTTTTAAATATTTATGTGATAAAAACATGATTTCTTCTGTTTGTCCATATATTTATTCCTTTCTCGACAGATTGCCTACAATTCAATTTCCTTACATTTAAACTTACTTTAAAAATAAAATTAACTGCTTCTTTATTCTGGATCATCAATTACCCTAAGTTTTTGTCTTATTATTGCTTTCTCTATACTAATCCACCTTTAATTTTCCTTTCTGGTTTGGCTGAATCATTTTGCAAATTCAAGGCTTATGTTTGATTTGCGTCACTTCCATGAAATAATTTATTATCTTTCGTAAAATGCCCTTGACATTATTAATGAAAGCACTAAATACTCAGTAGAAATTAGATAAAAAGAAGGTGATGAAACTAGTTTGTACTAAATTAGTATTAAGATAATACTATTTTTACATTGGACATTGAAATTAAATTATAATCTATATTTTTCAGAAATACACCAGAAGAGATAGAAGGAATACACAGTTATATGGCTTTGTTGTTGTTGTTGGTGTTTTAGCTCTGCACTTTAATGATTTTCCTATGTGTTTTTTAAGTTTATTATTTACAAAAGCACACGTTTCTCTGGGAAATAGGTGGTTCAAAGTAGGTTTTGAACATCTGAAGATAGCACTAATCTATCATGATGGAGTGTAAAAGATACCATGACTAGTACATAAAGGGGAATCATAAAGTTCCAATGTACTCAGAATTATACAGTTACAGGCTTATGGTAATATATTTA
This sequence comes from Ailuropoda melanoleuca, assembly GCF_002007445.2. Classification (NCBI taxonomy): domain Eukaryota; kingdom Metazoa; phylum Chordata; class Mammalia; order Carnivora; family Ursidae; genus Ailuropoda; species Ailuropoda melanoleuca. The sequence continues at coordinate 21,920,567 of NC_048237.1, forward strand.
AATAGGTAATTTAAAAGTCATCTGATTATATATTTTAAGGTATAAAGGAGGATGCATATTGGACTAGAGAGAGTATTTAGGCTTTGAAGTGAGTTCCAGGGTTATGAATCTTTGTTTTATCCCTTACTAATTATGCCATTTTAGGTAGCCTGCTTAATCTTGCTGAGCTTCAGTTCTATTTGATATAAAATGGATATAATAATGCATACCTGACAGAGTTGCTATAATAAATGTGTTATCATATATAGGTACCCAATACAAGGTTCTTTTGTGTGGTTTATTCTAACAAATCAAGAATCAATGTCAAGACAGAAAGAGATCAAATGTCCATGTTGCTAAACCATCAGGCAAACACTTGAGTGTGCTGCTCTCGTCTTTAGTGAACTATACAGTTTTGCCTTAACTTTCGTTTTCAAGGGCTATTTTAACTAGTTTTAGTTTAGTTTTTTTTTTTTTTAAGATTTTATTTATTTATCCGACAGAGATAGAGACAGCCAGTGAGAGAGGGAACACAAGCAGGGGGAGTGGAGAGGAAGAAGCAGGCTCATAACGGAGCAGGGAGCTCGATCCCAGAACACCGGGATCATGTCCTGAGCCAAAGGCAGACGCTTAACCGCTGTGCCACCCAGGCTCCCCTAGTTTAGTTTTTAAGAAGATATGAAGTTAATATCTTGGCCTAATTTAAATGGAATGTTTTGAAAATGATTTTGCTATATTTAGTGAGCGATATAAACCTGGTGATTGGAGGTAAATGTAGTGGCCCCTAAGTATCACATTTTTCTGAGATTCATGTGGAAATCTTCTTTGATTGGTAAATCCTCTCAAATGTTGAGATGGTGACAGTCCTTCACATATTTATGTGAATTAACTTAATCCTATTGTGTGTGTGCGTCTTTAAAACCTTGTAAGACTAAAGACCTGAGAATATTTGGAGGTCAGTCTGTGGAAGAAAGGAAAGATCATTTAGAGAATTTATGGGGAATCAGAAGAAACTGAAGAAGCTAAGGCGGGATTTATGGAGGCAAAGGCACCTATATGTTTTTCTAGTGAGAAAGGAAAACGCTCACATGTCTGTAGAAAGGTGTTAAAGACATGGTTTGTACAATTTCAGTTTTCATCCTAAGTACAGAATTCAAACTTTATTCTTATTTCCTCGGCATTTCAACTGCCTGTGGGCACTCTTTTACAAGCTAGGATCCCCGCCTCCTAACCCGGATGTGGAATTTGGCCATTTTACATAGGCCGAAGTGAATTAACAGATCAAATTCTACATTACAATTAAATTCATCTAGCTTTGGGATCAAATAACCCTCATTTTACTTTTTGTCTTTGGGGAAAATGTAGGTTTGTATTTAATTTTATTTGCACATGTCTAGAGGCACAGTAGTATTTACAATGAGAAAATAAAGTAAGCTATAAATAAACACATTCGTCACTGCTGGTGAGTGAATTCTATACTTATATATTGTTAAAGTAATGGCTCTGAATAAATATATTAGGTCTAGTGAAAAATCAAAGACTGCAATTCTATTAAAGCTAAATTTATTGTACTTTCAGATAAGCCCTTTAAATAGCTGTGATCTTCCATTTAATTTGTATTGTGTAGTGGATAGTGGTGCTGTGTTTTTGTTCCTCTTAAATGACAATGTGCTATCTGTTGGCATTTTTAGCTTGCTGCTTTAATATGCATAAATCCCATTATACTCTATGGTTGATGCTTTAAAGATGAGATGGTGGCTTCCCTGACCTATTTGTTGATTTATTTTAGCAACAGAGAAAGTATCAGACCACTGAAGTTGGATCCTATTAATCTTTGCTTGCCTTCTGTCTTTTCCCTCTGTAATTTTTATTCTCACAGCTGAAAAAGAAAGAGTGCTACCAAGTATGCATAGAACAAAAAAATGGTTTAAATTGGATGTGAATCACAGTTTGGAAATTGATTGTATTTCATGGCCCTGGGATAATGAAAAACTTTTAAAACACATTTATTCTACTTGCTTGAAAGATTCTGTATCATATTAATATGAAAGTTTTTGAGGTCTAAGTTTTTCTTTCTTTTTAAATAGGTGTTTATACACCCAAGAAATAGCATGCAATGTTACTTTTGGGAGAAGTTAACTGATACATGTTTTAATAAATAGATTTTTATTTTTCAAGAAAATAATTGGTTAAATGTAAAGATGTGTCTTATATCTAACTTGGAACTTATTGACCATTGGGAAAATGTTGTTCTAAACTTGGCCTTTTTGCTTATGTTCTTTTTTGCCCACATTTTTTTGGGAAAACTTTTACAATAAAAAGTACAAACAAGGTTGAAGTTTGTACCTAAAATCGTGTAACCTTCAATAGAATAGAAATTTGGATGGGGAACACCTGGAGACTCCTGTACTGACATCTTATAAAAAAGTAAAAGTCCTTTTACAGATGTAAGAAAATTAAGTCTTAAAAAAACTAGTGATTTGAATTAATAAGACAGAAGTACTACCACAGTTTTTGTCTGTCCTGTCTGAAAATATGTAAGTATGAATTAGGGGTTTTACTGGCTCCGGGATTAATCAAAGTTTTAAAAGCAATCAAGCACTGAAAATTGTAATTCATTCTAAAGTACTTATTTATTCATTTATTTGTGAATCAGCAAACATTTATCAGTCATCTACTGTTTTAGTTACTGATTGCTGTGTACCCCCAAATACAGCAACTTAAGCAACAAACATTTATTATTTCACAGTTTCTGAGAGTTAGGAATCTGAAAGAAGCTTAGATGATTGTAGCTTAAGATCTCTTACAAGGTTGCATTCAGGATATCAGCTCCAGCAATAATCATCGAAAGGCTTGGCTGAGCTGAAGGATCCATTTTAAACTCATTCACATGGCAGAGTTAGGAGATATCAGTTTCTCATGTGGGGCTATTCACAACACGACGGTTGCCTTTTCCCAGATTGGATAATCCAAATGAAAGAGAGTGTATCTAAAACAAAAGCTGCAGTGTCTTATATAACCTAATCTTGGTGGTGACGTCCATCCATCCATCTTGGAGGTACACAACAAACCTTGGTACAGTGTGGGGTGTGAATACCAGGAGATGTGGGCTCACTGGGAGCCATGTTCAAAGCTCATTTCTACATCTGTGTAATCCCCAGGATGCTAAGCACTGGGCACAAATATAGATATTACTCAGACTTCCATACTTAATATTATTTTTGTGTTAGACAATGAATTTAGGATCAGATTATTTCTTGCTCTGATAATACTTCTAGTTATAGCACAAAAACACTCATATAAAAATCAATTTCCTTTATAAAGTTTCATATCCAAAGGAATACTTTACCATAATTTAGGATATATATCCTCAGAGAATAATTTAAGACCAAAAAATTTTAGTGTTTTCTTTTCCTATTCTAAAGATTATTTATTAGAGAGAGAGAGAGAGGGAGACCACATGCAGGTGAGAGTGTGTGAGCAGGGGGAGGTGCAGAAGGGGAGGGAGAAGCAGACTCCCCACTGAGCGGGGAGCCTGACTTGGGGCTTGATCCCAGGGTCCTGGGATCAGGACTGAGCTGAAGGCAGATGTTTAATTGACTGAGCCACCCAGCTGTCCCTTTTCCTATTCTAAAACTTTAAGCCACCCAAGTCAAAATTAGTAAGTGAGAGGTTCATGGCAAAATAAAAGAAGCAATTTCTTGGTTACATTTTATTTCTTTGGTGAGTGCCAGTTTACTCAATAGTTTCTTTCAATCTCAGCTTAAAATCTTTTATCGCCTGAGAAGCTGTTAAATTTGTTTAGTTAGTAAATTAGTTCACATACACAAAAATAAATTTTTGCTAGAATTTCAAACAAAAGTAAAATTAATTTGTATTTTGGTTGGCTTCTCTTGGTTGAATGCTTACTTTGTTGTAAATCTTTTTTTTTCTTTTTCTTTCATAGAATAAACCAAGAGAAAGTAGTACTCAAACTTGTTCATTTCATCTTTTTATTTAAAGACTAATCCATTTGTCTACAAAGTCCCCATCTTCTCCAAAATATGATTACAAGCAAGATGGTTCATGCAAATAAGTTTCTTTAAATTTTCTGTTCCATGTCTATTTCTATTCCTACAAGCATTGATTAAATAACTGTTAAAATAAGACACCATACACCATAGCTTCAAACAATAGAAACCTGCTTGCAGCTGTGTAAGAAAAAATGGGGGTTTATTATGAGGACATTGGACAATGTCAGTGGAATACAGGAAGGAGTTGTGCATCCTTGCCTCTGGCAGGAGACTCACCTCTGATTTATGCCTTATCCCTACATGTTTATTCTGTTGTCTTATCTCTTCACAGACTGACTTTCTCTGCCCATCACCACCTCCATGTGTAGTTTGGAAAAGGCCCCGAAAGTTTCTGCATTTTACATATCATTGTCCAGCCATAAAGACTGATTAAATCTCATAGCTCCAGTTCCAAATTCATAGAGAAAGACCTTTAGTCCCATTTGGTTGAATTGTTTATCTCTCTGTTCTTCAAATAAGTTTGACTGAGTGGTCCAGTTTTTGTCTGATTGATTCGGGACTAAACAATTTGGATGGGCTGGTATCATGTATGTGAATCTGGCTGTCTTCCTTCAACCATGTGAATGCAGGTCAGGAGGTGTCTTCCCAGAAAAGTTTTGGTGGATAATAGGTTTCTTATTTGGGCTTTCTATGATTTCATAAATGTCTAGCTTGTTTTCATAGTCAGTATGGCATATTCTCTTTTTGTGGGTTAAAACATAAACTTTAAATAAAACATTTTATTCCAAAAAGGTTTTATTTATTTTAATTGTCAACATGTATGTTTTTATTTTTTATGGTTGAGTCTCATTTGGTTATACATTGTAGAGCTAACTTAAGTGAAAAAGAGAACTTACTTGGAAGCATAGTATAAGGGCTCAGAAAGCCAAAGGAGATTTGACCAGGGATAGAAACTTGAAAGTCATTTCTACCTGCCAATTGTCCGTCTTTCAATCTTTGGATTAGTGGAATTTTGCTTTTCTTTCCTGTCTTCTACTCTCTATCTCCTATCTCTGAACTCTGTCTCATTTTCAAGTTTGGTCTAGTTTTCACATCTTTGTTATGCATATGGTTAAAGTAGACATTTCCCCAGGTTCTAATATTACATGTCCACAGTCCAGGTGACATCAGAAACAGTTGAAAGTGTCACATATCCAAATACCTAGAAGAAAAAATCTGATTGTTTTATTTTGGGACATTGCCTCCATTTGTTATCAGTGATGGTGCCATTTAACAGAGTTCTTTGTTTTTCTTTTTTAACACCTTTATTGAGGCATAATTGACATACAACAAACTGTACATATTGATGTGTACAATTTGTTAAATTGTGATGTATGTACACACCATGAAACCATCACTGGAATCAAATAAGGAACATACTCATTTCCTCTAGCAGTTTCTTACTGCTTCTTGGTAATCCCCCCTGCCCATTGAATCCTGTCCTTTCCTTTAGCAACTACAGATATCCTTTCTATCACTATAGATTAGTTTGCATTTTCTAGAATTTTATATAAGTGAAATCATACAGTGTGTACTATTTTTTGTGTTTTTTCCACCCAGAATAACTGTTTTAAGAGTTATCCATGTTGTATGTATTATTAATTTCTTTTTTCCCGTATAAGGAAGCATTTATTGAGGTTTAATATGAAATCATGCAAATAAATTTGTATAAACACAAATCCACATTGAGTCATAACATAGATAGCAACCCAAAGAGGTCTATAGGCAGCAACAGTAACAAAAAAAAGGAGGAAGAGATGCTGCTGTTGGTGGATGAAGTGGTACCTAGGGGTCATGGACAAGATCAGAGCCAAAACTGGAACCAAGTCTTTAATCAATAATTTCTTTTAACTGTTGGATAGTATTCCATTTTATGAATCTATTTCAGTTTTTTCTTTTGTCTCTTTTTTTAATTGAAGTATAATTGACAGATAGCATTATATTAGTTTCAGATCTAAAACATGATTATTCAATTTTGTATATATATTGCAAAATGATCCCCACTGTAAGTCTGTCCCCATACATTGTTACAAGTTTTTTTTCTTGTGATGAGGACTTTTAAGGTTTGTTTTCTTGGAAACTTTCAAATATACAATACAGTGTTATTAACTATGGTCACCATATTGTGTACTACATTCCCATGGCTTATTTCTTTTAAAACCAGAAGTTTGTACCTTTTGACCCTCTTCACCCATTTCACTCACCCTCTGCCTCTGCCTTTGACAACCACCAATCTGTTCTCTGTATCTATGAGTTTTGTGTCTTGTTTTGTTTTGCTATTGAGTTCTATGAGTTCTTTCTGTAGTTTGGATAATAACCCATATAACCCATTGTATGATTTCTCCTATTCAGTGAGTTTCTTTTGCTGTTCAGAAGATTTTTGGATTTAGTCCCACTTGTTTCTTTTTGCTTTTGCTGCCAATGCCTTTGGAGTCAGATCCCAAAATTCATTGCCAAGACTGATGTCAAGGAGCTTACTGTCTATGCTTTCTTCTAGGAGTTTTTTTGGTTTCAGGTCTTATATTCAAGTCTTTAATCTATTTTGAGTTAATTTTTGTGTGTGGTATAAGATAGTGGACTAGTTTCGTTCTTTTGCATGTGGCTGTCCTGTTTTCCCATTACTGAAGATATAATCCTTTTCCTATTGTATATTCTTGGCTCCTTTGTGTTAAATAAATTGACCATATATGCATGGATTTATTTCTCGGATCTTTTGTTCTATTGATTTATGTCTGTGTTTTTATGTCAATACCATACTGTTTTCATTGCTATAGCCTTGTAATATAGTTTGAAATCAGGGAACATGATGCCCTCAGAATTGTTTTTCTTACTCAAGATTGCTTTGGCTATCAGGGTCTTTTGTAGTTCCATACAAGTTTTAGGATTATTTGTTCTACTTTATGGAAAACGCCATTGGAATTTTGATACGGATTGCATTGATTCTGTAGATTGCTTTGGATAGTATGGACATTTTAACAATATTAATTCTTCTAATCCATGAGCACAGGCTATCTTCCTATTTATTTGTGTCTTCAATTTCTTTCATTAAAGTCGTTGTTAGTACACAGCTTTTTTACCCCCTTGGTTAGATTTATTCTTAGGTATTTTCTTTTTGATGTAAATGGAATTGCTTTTCTAATTTGTCTTTCTGATAGTTTGTTATTAGTATAGAAACACAATCACTGGGGTGCCTGGGTGGCTCAGTTGGTTAAGTGTCAAACTCTTGATTTCGACTCAGGTCATGATCTTAGGTTTGTGAGATCAAGCCCATTGAGCCCTGATTTTCTCCCTCTCCCTCTGCCTTTCTCCCCTCCCCACTCCCAATTTGTGCACACTTGCATTCTCTCTCTCCAAAATTAAAAAAAAGAAAGAAATACAACAATTTACCTCTTGATGGGCATTTGAGTTGCTTCCTGTTTGGGACTATTACGCATAAAGCTTCTATGAGCATCCGTATACAAGTCTTTATATGGACAGATGCTTTTGTTTATTTGAGAGAGAGAGAGAGAGCACGCGTGAGCAGGGGAGGGGCAGAAGGAGAAGCAGACTCCCTGCTGAGCACAGAGCCTCCATAGGGCTCCATACCTGGCTCAATCCCAGGACCCTGAGATCATGGCCTGAGCCAAGTCAGTTGATTGAGCCACTAAGGCACCCCTAAAAATAGCATCTTAACAATATTATGTCTTCTAAACCATGAATGTAGTTTATCTCTTCATTACTTTAAGCAATGTTTTGTAATTTTTAATTAATATTATAATTGTAGTTTTGAATTTCATTTTCTTCACATTTTCTCTTCTATTTATACTCAAGTATTTCACATGTTTGATGCTATTGTAAAATGGTATTATGTTTTCAATTTCATTTCTGGTTGGGTATCAGTAGTATATGCAATTAATTTTTGTGTATTGGTCTTGTATCCTACAATTATGCTACAATCATATATTAGTTCTAGCAGCTTTTTTTGACTATTCCACTGGATTTTCTGCATAGATATTCATGTCATCTATGCAAAAGATACTTTTGCTGGTTTTCAAATCTGAATGTCTTTATTTCTTCGTATTGCTCTTTTACATGTGTTAGAACCTACTGTAAAAATCTTGAAAGAAGTAGAAAGCAGACATCTTTATTTTGTTCTCAGTCTTAAGAGGGAAAGAATTTGTTCTTTTGCTGTTAAGTTTAGTTAGCTGTAGGTTTTTAGTAGATGCTTTATATCAGGTTGAAGAGTTCTTATTTGAAATACGTGTTGTATTTTGTCATTTTTGTAAAATAAATTTGGTGAATTACACTGCTTAATTTTTTAATGTTAAACCAACTTTGCATTTCCAGGATAAACTGAATTCAGATATTATGTATTATCTTTTCTTTGTATTGTTAAATTTTAAAAATTTGTTTGTAATTTTTGAATTTAGTTTATAAGAGATATTTACCTATAGTTTTCTTTCTTCTTTCTTTCTTTCTTTCTTTCTTTCTTTCTTTCTTTCTTTCTTTCTTTCTTTCTTTTCTTCTTCTTCTTTTCTCCTTCCTTCCTTCCTTCCTTCCTTCCTTCCTTTTTTTGGTAATGTCTCTGTCTGGTTTTGGTACTAGGGTCATTCTGACTGTATAGAATGAGCTGAAAAGTATTCCTTCTATAAATTTTCTGGAAAGTTTGTGTAGATTAGGTATTCTTTCTTCTTTAAATGTTAGGGAGACTTTACAAATGAAACTGTCTGCTCCTTGAGTCTTCCTGATAAGAAGGTTTTAAACTACAAATTCAATTTCTTTAATGAATAATAGTCTAATTATCTTTTTTCATTTTGACCTAGATTTGGTATCTTTGCTTTTTTTGATAAATTTGTCCATGTCACCTAAAGTTGTCAAACTTACTGGCACAAAATTTTTCATAATTTTCCTTTATTATTATTCTAATATTTATAGACTCTATAGTAAATCATGTCCTATCTTCCATTCCTGATTTAATATTAGTGTCTTCTCCCTTTTTCCCCTAGTCAATATTGATAGAATGATTTATTATTTTTTACATATTCTTTTCAGTGTACCAACTTTTGGTTGCTTTGATTTTTCTCATTTGTTTTTCTATTTTACGTTTCATTGATTTCCAGTCTGATCTGTACTATTTCCTTTCTTCTACTTATTTTGTAAACTACTTCTTGTTTTCTAGTTTCTCAAAGCAGAAACTGAGATCATTGATTTGAGACTTATCTTCATTTCTAATGTAGGAATTTAGTAGTAATGGTTTAGCCATATTCCACTAATTGAATGTCAATTTGGATAGGCTACAGTTCCAAATCATTCAAAGGTAAATCTATGTGTTGCTGTGAATAGATTATGCAGATGTAAAGTCCCTAATCTGTTAATTTTAAAGGCAATTATCCTGGATTATTTGAGTGCCTGATTGAAAGAGTTGAAAGGCCTTAAAAATGGGAATGAGTCTTCCCCTTAAAAGAGGAAGTCTGACTGTGACCAGTAGTTTTTGCTTGTACTCATGGAGTTTTATATTGAGTGTCATCTTCCTTTTCTGAATTGCTGCCCTAGTAATTTTGGACTTTCTTAGCCAGCTCCCACACCTGTATAAGGAAATTCTTTGAAATCTCTCAATCTCTCTCTGTCTCTCTCTAGATAGATAGACATAAGATAGAGAACACATATAAATTCCTAACCTTCATTCTTGGCTATAGTTAAGATATTTGGAAATAGTTGATTCTTTGGGTCATACTTTTAAGACCTTTTTACTTTTTTAGATAGGACTGGAACAGTACTCAGTTTAGAGCTAATAATTCCCCACTACTAAAGCAAAACCTTTCTATACTCTACCAATGTCCCATGAATCACGATGTTTTCCCATCTGGCTTGTAGAAACAGACACTCTCACCAGACTTGTGTGAGCACTGGGCACTCTTACCTCTAATCCTTTCATACGATTCTGTTCCTGCCTCAGTTGCATACACTCATCATGTACTCATATATGCTGTGCATATCTGAAGCTCTCCTGTGTTCTCTCTGCTTCATGTTAGTGGCCAAAACCACTATCACTTTTCTTTTCCCCTTGCTTTCTTCCAGTATTCAATATGGAGAGCTAAAAATGCCTCCCAGGCTTCCTTGTAGCTAAAGGTGATCGGGTTCAGAACAATGAAATGTAAGTAGAAGCTCTGGGTAGGTAGGGTAGTCTGGTACAGACTAGGTTGGCATGCCCCACCGGCCTTGTCCTTTCTCCTTTTTCAAGCCTAAATCAGTAACTTGGTGCCTGGAAATGCAGTAGCCATCCAGTGACCATGCATAAAATGTAAGATTGGTAGATCAGGAAGATAAATGTCCCTGTTCAGCTTTATCATTTTATAGTATTGAACTCCAAACTTTTAAATTTTTATGTGAACCAAAATAAGCTACTAAAGTAAAAGTCACTATGTTTTTTTTTTAATTTGTTTTTTTGCTATTTCTAGACTAATATTATTCTGATGGATATAATCCCTTTTTTATGGCCAAACCAAAAGATCATGTAGGAATATCACTGGGTGAGTGTGGACTATCTAACCTCATTTCAATCCAAGTGTCTTTGACTTTGTCACTGGCTATTGGAACAGATCACTGTGATTGACAGGCAAGATCCTCACTCTCCACTTATAGGGAGTGATAGTAAGTAATGCAGAAGTCATTCTCTTTGAGGGAAAATAAGAATGAAGAAAATATTGGTTTTATACATTTTTTTTGTTTTGTGTGTTTTGTTTTGTATCCCATAAATTTTATATTTACCACATTGTTAAATACTTACTAGAACTTGAAAATTTGCCATACAAGCATGTGAGCATCAGTAATAAAATGTTCTGTTTTATTATACAAATACTTTTATGTGTTTCTACAAAATATCAATATAATAATTTATTTCATGCTTTAGTATTGTTAGGAACGTATTTCATGAAAATTTCAAAGAGGATTATTCTCAATACCACCTAGTTAAAAGAATCATGAAAGATAAAGCTATCTAGATGATTGCATATTGCTGTCTGAATTAGGTGTCAATGGGTTTCATTTCACATGAAAAAACCTTTATGTTAAAAAAAAATCTCTTTAGAGCCATTAAATTTTAGCACCTGAAAAACAGCATAAAATGAATCAGAATACTCTATCTTTTATTTCTTCTTTGCTGAAGTGATAGGATCATCAGTATCCAGAGGTATTGAAGTATTCAGATTGCCTTAAATTTTAGTTTCTGTTGAATAAGGATACATTGCTAATTCATACTCTACAGAACGAATACCCACTAATTCAATTTATATTTAGTCATCCATAGTGACTCATTAGTGACTCATTCCAAAATTAAAATTTGAGAATATCAAGCTATTTTTAAATAAGCCCTGTTCTTTTTATCCTGCAAAGGATATTATTGAATAGGACTGTAGGAAGGAACCAACTAAAATATAAGTTTTTAGGTCTTATTTGAAGTTTTGAGTAAGTTTAAAATAGCAAGAAACATCGCCTCCAGGGGAACATGAATTTCTGAGGTAATTGATTGAATCAGCCCCTTTTAAAAAGAAGTATGTGACTTTATAATGCAGGTTGATCAATTCAGCCCTGACCTTGCCCCACATTCCATTAGCATCTTTCTTCTGACTACTGAATTTATTCACTGCTGTCACTGAAATTTAAACGTGTCTTAAATTGAAAACATTATTTTACTTCTAGTTCCTCTGCCAGGCTTCTTTGATTTGGTCAAATTGTATTATTATTTTCCTTATCAGGCAGGTTTAACATTTTTTAGCTAGCTGACTTCATCCCATTTCTTTGCTTTCACTTCCAATAAGTCCTCAAATCCCATGCTGACTGCAGTTACTACATGAACTCTCTCTCCCTGCCTTCTCTTCATTTATACTACTATCTCCTTCATAAAGTCTAACCCTTGAACATCCCAGAAGAAAGAAATCATGCCTTTGCCTCATCTTTTGGGCACATATTGTGTTTCTCATTGATTTGGTATTTATTTGAAGTGTTTTGTGATATATTTTAAAAGCTATTATAATGATAGTTTTTTTTTTTCCTACTCTTTGGGACCTCAGCTAAGGTCCAGAGCTGAGGCTAAAGAGACATGAAAGACCTCATGTTTTAAAGAAACCTATCAACAAAATAATTCAGGTTAGATATTCTTAGACGTATGAACAGACAAAAACTATCATCAATATTAATTTATATTTATCCTGTATTACCCTTTCTGGTGTTCTTTATTCCTCTCTGCATTCCATGCTTCTAACTGTGATGATTTTTGCCTTACTGAAGTGTAGAATTTCTATTCCATCAGCTTTTGTTTTCCTGAAAACATCTTTACTCTGCCTTCATTTTCAAAAGTTACTCTTGCTAGATATGGAATTATAGATTGGTAATTATTTTCTTTCAGCAATTTAAAGATGTTATTCTTTCATCTTCTGGCTTTTATCATTTCTGTTGAGAATTCAGCTGTTTGTCTTACTTCCTATAAAGGCAACATGTTGCTTTTTGTCTACTTCTTTTGAGATTTTCTCTTTGTTTTTGGTTCACCTGTTTTAATATTATATGCACTCTGTAATTTTCTTTGCATTTATTTTCCTTGGGGTTTATTGAACTTTCCAGTCTGTGGGTTGATTGCTTTTCATCAGTTTTGGAAAATTCTCAGCCTTTATCTCTTCAAGTCTTACTTCCATCTCATTATCTTTATCTTTCCTCCTTTTACAATTACATATATGTTAAGCCTTTCAGCATGCCCCACATTTTTCTTTTATATATTTTTTCCTATTCTATTTTCCTCTGTGCTTCATTTTGGATACTTTATATTGACATGTCTTTCACTCTGCCAATTCTGTGTCTGCTTTTAAAGATATCAATTGAGTTCTTTTCAGAAAATATATTTTTAGTTCTAGGTTAGTCAATTGATTCATTTTTTAGGTGTCAAATTTTAGTTGAAATTCTCTAAATTTTACCTATTTTATCCATATTTTCCAATATATTTTTTAATTCATGACTGCTATTTTCAAGTTTTTGCCTCTTAATCCAAATATCTGGATAATCTTAGTTTGTTTCTATTGTTTATTTTAATTCTTATCTGTCATATAGCTTTTCTTTTCAATGTAGTAATTTTTTTGCCTGCTGACAATNTTTTTTGCATGCTGACAATTTTGTATCAAAGAACTGTAGGTACTCTTGATGCTGATCTCTTTCACCAGAGAGATATTTTCCTATTTTTAATGGTAGATAATAGACTAAGGGGTTGATTATGTCATTTCAGTCAGGGATTGAGATATGTTAGGGTTAAATTGCAATTTAAGACTCAGTTTATCTCTGGATTGTACCTATTCCTATATTGTGACCTTTATGGGCTATCAATTAAGAACCTGGTAAGTCTTTGTCTCTTCGTCTTCAAGACACTGTGGGTGATTTAGTTTTTTTCCCACCTAAGATTTTCAACTTTTTTTTTTTAACCTCTGCCTCATGCAGCTTCGAAATTTGCCAGATGGATGAAGGGGAAGATGGTTAAATATCTGATAAAGGCCCCTTCTAGCCAATGGGTTTTGTTTCCTAAACACTGAGACCTTAATCTACCTTTTACATTCTCTTGGCATATCTTGCCAGTCTCCCATTAAACTGTATAAATTAGTAAATACTCTGTGTGTGTGTGTGTGTGNACTGAGACCTTAATCTACCTTTTACATTCTCTTGGCATATCTTGCCAGTCTCCCATTAAACTGTATAAATTAGTAAATACTGTGTGTGTGTGTGTGTGTGTGATGTATTTGAGGCTCTTCAATTTTCTAATTGTCACTCCATCCCCAAGTTAATTCTTCGCTGATTTTCCTTGTCCTAACAGAAGCCTATAGCAATCAAGATGTTCAGACTTTGCCTAAAATAACAAACTTTTGGGAAAAGATACAGCTGGCAATCACCAACTCACTTTAGAACACGGTTCTGCCTTTTATGTAGTTTTATTATATCTAGCCCTTGTTTCCATGACTTTCTGATATACCTAAAATATAATTTTTATAAATTTTCTTTTTTCTTTGTCGTAGCAGAAATCAGCCTGCAGCAAACTTCTTATTCTATCTAGGAGTAGAAGTTCCTGGGAATATCATTATTATTCCCTCCTATTTGACTGCCATATTGACATGATATAAAATTCTAATTAAATATTATTTTTCTTCAGTATTAAAAAATAAGTTCATTGTTTGAATACATTCATGTTTTTATTGAAGAGTCAAATATAAACCTAATTTTGTATTGTTGGTTATATTCTCTTTAGAGACTTTTAGAATCTTCCCTTATCTTTGATATTCTTAAGATTCTGCTCTTATGTTTGTATTTGTTTTTTTTTTTCATTTTTTTCTTTATTAAAACATTGTTAGACCTTTTAATCTGAGATCTCGTAACTATCTTTAATTCTGTAGAATTTGTCTCCATTACCTCAATTTCTTTCCTCCTCTCCATTTTTATTCTTCTTATTTGTATCTCTTACTATCCTGATTTTGGCATTTCCATTTCTTTCATCCATGTTTTAAAATTGCCTTTATATATGCTATTTCTCTATGAGGAAATAACTGCCATTGGTACCCTAACAACCTTGCACATATCTACATAGACATGTAGGAAGGGTTTAAATCATAGCTGATCTGAGTCTTGGCAGCATACCCTGTAATCCTTCTGGAACGTGAGACCATGAAAGACTTGTGAAGAGCTTGTAAAAAGCTGTTTCCCACTTTCGAGGCTGTCATGGGATAGTTTCTCATTACCTCCGTGGTTCTGATGAGTATGAGAATATGTACTTCCCCCATCCTAAGGTATATAAGAGGCTATAAAACTAATTACCTATAGTAAGACAGTGGCTCCTTAGCAACAGTGTGTCCTGTCGGATGTGTTACAGTCATATACCCTTTCTTTCAGTGCTGTCCTATGGGTTAAATGATACAGGGAGGTAGCGCCTTTGACTACTCTTGCTTTTACTGTGTATATAAATTAATAAACCATCTGAATCTTAAAAGGGCTTGTTTTTTAACTAGCAAACTCTGCCAGGGTGTATCTTCGGCTGTGTCTATTGTACCATTTGTCTTGTCTATAGTGTTCTCTTTGTTCAACTATTATTTTTTATATTTAATAATTTTTTATTTTTATTAATTTCTTATTCTTTTTACATGCTAATATCTTTCCCTATCTCCTAACGTAAGTTTATCATTCTTATTTCAATTCTTGGTCCATCTTTTCTAGAAATTATACTCTAGGCTGAATTTTCCAAATTTAAAACTTTACGAAGTTGTTTCCTTTTGAAGAATTGTACTCATTAACTGTTTAGTAATTTTTCCTGTGAGCTCATGTTTCTTTGGGTATATTAGTTGTTCTTTCCGATATTCCAAACTATGAAAGGCCTAAAGACTAGACTCTAGTTTGTATCAGTCCTATTGATTTTAAGGAGAGTAAGGTTTTGAACCCTGGAATAGATGTTTCCAATCCATAAAACTGCTATTAGTGGCTTTTGTTTGCTGCTACCCTGCCAGATAATTCCTCTGTTCAGGGTTTTACCTTTAAACCTGTAGGTATAAGCAGCACTTGAGGGAAGATATCCCAGCTCTGGGAGTTTAAAGTAGAAACAATGGATGAGTAATGCCTGAAGACAGTTAGTAGTACTTCTCTTCCCTTCAGAACTTTTGCTATGCATTATGCATCTCCACCAGTATTCTGGGCTATTGCTAGTAATACCTATGGAAATGTTTTAGGTTTTATTTAGGTCCAAAAATAATGCAAGGGAGAGGCAGGAACTGAACTGAAATTGCTTTTCTCCAATCTGTTTTTCAAGTCTCATGACCATCTTACCTTTATTCCCCACAAAACTGTTCAAGATTTTCTTCTTTACTGGTATGTCTCTGTCTCTGTCTCTTTCTCTTTGTAGTTTTTTGAATTTGTATTTCCTTCTGGATGCTATATTTTTTCCACAGTTGGCTTTGAGGATGGAGCCAGCCAGCTATATTAGTTTGCCATCTTGCCAAGAATTATATATTACAGAATATTAGAACTTAATCAAACTTTAAAGATTACACAGACTTTTTTCTCCATAGAGTAGTTTAGGAATAGCAGACTTTGAATAAACAATGACTTTTCCATGGTTATACAGTCAGTTAATTGTAGACTAGAAAGTATAATCCAACTCTCCAGATTCCTAAAACAATTTTCTCACTAAACATTTCTACATTTCCTTGAGGCTTCTGAGCCTTACGTAGATTAACTGTATATTCGTATGGGTTGTGCATAGGCAAGCTCTTCCTGACCTTTGCCTAAATGGCTATTCCTGTTATCTTATTGAGAGGCAGGCTTCTAGAAGCCTCCAGTGTGAGGACTATCGAGTCTACAAAGAATTCACTTTGATTAGTAGAATTAGCATGATTGAAAGAGATGTCTGACCATAGTTACCTTAGAGAAGTGCAGTAGGCTGGTGCTATGGTCTGAATGTCTGTATCCCTTTCAGAATTCATGTGTTAAAATCATAATGTCCAATATGATGGTATTATGAGGTGAAGCCTTTGGGACATATAGGTCATGAGGGTGGAGCCCACATGAATGGAATTAGTGTTCTTGAAAAAGAGACCCCAAAGAGATCCCTCAGCCTCATCCCTTCCACCACCTGAGGACAGTGAGAACTTGGTAGTCTGCAACCTAGAAATCTTTACCAGAACCCAACTTTGCTGGCACCATGATCTTGGAATTTCCAGCCTCCATAACTGTGAGAAATGATTTTCTGTTGTTTATATACCACTCAGTTTATTGCATTTGGTTAGAGTAGCCCAAATAGATTAAGACAAATGACATCTTCATCTGTAAAATGTGGATAATGCTACTTCATGCAGTTGTTGTGAGGAGGAAATGAGGTATGTTTGTAGAACACCTAGTATAATGCCTAGGCATAGTAAATGCTCAGTAACTGTCTTTAATATTACGCAAAGTTGCGAAGAACTGTCAGGAAGTAGATACTCATTAAATGTTATTTTTTAATTTTTTTTGAGTTGGGAATTTAACTCATTTTCATTCTATTTTTCAACGTTATTGATACAAGGAGCTAAGGATAAGAACTTGTGTCTGATCATTGATATGAGGTATATTCATTATCCTCATATCTCTAGCTCTATGTAACTCTATGTAAAAATGTAACNAAGGAGCTAAGGATAAGAACTTGTGTCTGATCATTGATATGAGGTATATTCATTATCCTCATATCTCTAGCTCTATGTAAAAATGTAATCTCCAGTGATTGCTTTTCCTTTCTATGCAAATCTGTAGTGGAAGGTCTGTTACATTGATGATATCATGCTGATTAGACCCTGTGATCAGGAAGTAACAACTACTATAGATACCTTGGTAAAGCATGGCCAAGAAGAGAAAATAAATTTCACAAAATTTCAGGGGCCTGTCACCTCCATAAAAAATTTAAAGGTCTTGTGATCTGGGATATATTGAGATATCCTTCGAAAGTAAAGGAAAGTTGCTGCATCTGGTTCATCCTACTGCCAAGACAAAGGCACATCCTTGTGAGCCTCTTTTGGATTTTGGTGGCAACACATAGCTCATTTAGGTGAGCTATCCTGACTCTTTTACCAAGTAACTAAAGAGCTGATGGTTTTGAGTAGCACCCAGGATAAGAAAAGACTGCAATAGATCCAAGCTTCTGTGCCAGCTGCTCTGCAATTTGGGGCATGTATCCCAGTAAATGCAATGATATTTAAAATGTCTGTGGCAGATACAAATTCTGTATAGAGTCTTCAGCATATGTCTAAAACAGTCACAGGCCTGTAGGGTTTTGGAGCAAAGTGTGCTGTCTTCTTCAGATAACTATGTTCTTTTTGAGAAACAGCTGGAAACCTTAGTAAGTACTGAATGCTTAACCATTGTCCACTAAGTTACCCCAGCATGAACTAGCCATAAACTTGGGCTTGCACAGCAGCACTCCATCATCAAATAGAAGTAGCATATATCATGGACAGGAGTAGAGGAGATAATGCTAAGCTAAAATAAGTCAAGCAGAGAAAGACAATTATCATATGGTTTCACTCATTTGTGGAACATAAGAAGTAGGAAGATTGGTAGGGGAAGAAAGGGATAAAAAAAAGGGGGCANTATAGAGTCTTCAGCATATGTCTAAAACAGTCACAGGCCTGTAGGGTTTTGGAGCAAAGTGTGCTGTCTTCTGCAGATAACTATGTTCTTTTGAGAAACAGCTGGAAACCTTAGTAAGTACTGAATGCTTAACCATTGTCCACTCAGTTACCCCAGCCTGAACTAGCCATAAACTTGGGCTTGCACAGCAGCACTCCATCATCAAATAGAAGTAGCATATATCATGGACAGGAGTAGAGGAGATAATGCTAAGCTAAAATAAGTCAAGCAGAGAAAGACAATTATCATATGGTTTCACTCATTTGTGGAACATAAGAAGTAGGAAGATCGGTAGGGGAAGAAAGGGATAAAAAAAGGGGGCGTAATCAGAAGGGGGAATGAACCATGAGAGACTGTGGACTCTGGGAAACAAACTGAGGGCTTCAGAGGGGAGGAGGTGGGGGACTGGGATAGGCGGGTGATGGGTATTAAGGAGGGCACATATTGCATAGTGCAGTGGGTGTTATATGCAAGTCATGAATCATGGAACATTACATCAAAAACTAGGGATGTACTGTATGGTGACTAACATAATATAATAAAAAATTATTGTAAAAAAAAAGAAGAAGAAGAAAGAAGAAAGAAGAAAGAAGAAAGAAGAAAGACGTAGGAGTAGCATATACAAGACCAGGCTGGAGCAAGTCCTGAAGACACTAGTAAGTTACATGGGTAAGTTGCCCAATGCCATAATCCTACTTCTGGCTACATTATGTCCTACCTTTCAATATCCACCTGTGACTATATGGAAAGTTCTCTATGACAGGTTGACTGAAGAAAAAAAAAATATTTGAGCCTGGTTAGCAGATGGTTCAGCAGCAGCACTGGAGTCCCTCTCTGAAGTGTCCCTGAAGAACATGGGTATAGGAAAATCTCCCGGTGAACAGAACTTTGAAAAGGCTACCAGGGTATTTATTTTGATTATAGGGATAAATAACTAGAGATCCCAATCTACATTGGATTTACACAAATCAAGGTGATTATTTGTTTGATGATAATCAGACTAATTTCCGGACTGGTTGTAGCATCTTACATCTGTACTCTCAGTGTGTAAG
Source organism: Ailuropoda melanoleuca (assembly GCF_002007445.2). NCBI lineage: Eukaryota > Metazoa > Chordata > Mammalia > Carnivora > Ursidae > Ailuropoda > Ailuropoda melanoleuca. The sequence continues at coordinate 21,939,798 of NC_048237.1, forward strand.
AGCTCAAGTTTCTCTCCATCCTTACCTCCTAATTTAGTGGTAGGTTTTTTTTTTTTCTTCTTCTTCATTCTGTTAGCTATGTTATAGGATCTCATAATGTTTTAATTTGCATTCCCTTAATAGTAAATGATGTTTTACATTGTTTCATGTACTTATTTGCCATTGTGTCTGTTGAAGTGTCTGTTCAATTCCTTTGCTAATTTTCTAATTGGATTATTTATTTTCTTACCATTGAGTGTAGAGTTCTTTAGGGATTTTAGATATGAGTCCTTTGTTAGACAGGAGATTTGCAAATATTTTTAGTCAAATCTTCTCTCCCTTTGTCACTTTCTAATTTCTTCTTTTTTTAATCTGAGATAATTTTGATTTTTTTTTTCTTTAGTTTTCTTCTGGAATTCAAATGCCATGAATAATTTCGCATCTTCCAATTTTATCTGCTTCTCTTTTGAGTTTTTGTTTGTTTGTTTTAGTTTTTCTCATATTTGTAAATGCTCGTTTAACAATATTTAATTCAGGCTGCAGTGTTGTATTATGTTTGTTCTTTTGTCTCATGATTGATTTTGAGAGGAGAATTTTTATCCATTAAAATATGTTCTCATTTTTATTTTCTTTTCATAATGACTTTGTATGGATATTACCTGCCATTTTCTGTCCTTTCCAATGTCATTATTTCATGGACCAGTAACAGGTGATGCTATCTAGGCAGGAGTGAGGAATTGGAGGGTCTTTCCATGCATATTTTTGTTCAGAACTGTCTACTTCTGTTAATACGTTGTTCAGGTTTTAAAAAATACGGTGCTTTTTTGTATGTCTTTTGATCTTCTGATTTTCTTTCATTTTTTTAAGGATCTTTAAGTTCTACTGCTTGCCTTTTTTTNTTTTTCTTCTTTCCTTTTTTTTTTTTTTTTTTGGTTCACCATCAAATATCTAAAGTACACTTTTTTCGAAGACTCTTCCCTCTCCTCCTTAGGAACTAATGCCTTCCAAAAACTGCTGTTTGGGAAACAAAGGCAGAAGAAAAATTATTAAATTTCCTTACTACTTAGCGCCCACTGATAAGTCCTTGAAACAGGCACAGTGACATGCCTCTAGGAACTCAACTGCCTCGATGTTGACACTTTTCTAAGGGCAAAAGGCAATTCTAGCCTGACCTGCACCCCCATCCTGTAAGCCTACTTTAACATATAAAAATTCCTTTGGAAACTTCCTTTATCTCTAACCCCCCAAGTTGATGTGTTGGCAGTCATCCTGCAAGCATGTGGTGCACTGATACACATCTGAAGGGTCTCATGCCTAAGGTTTTATTAGATGGTAATTAATGACCTTTTCCCAACAATAGCTAGCCCCCTCAAGGTCCTGGAAACCTTGCTTCCAAATTCCTTAGAGACTTACGCTATCCCTAACTCCCTCCCAACCTGAAAGCGGATAATGGGCCACTCTTCATGACCCCGGTGAGGCTCTTTCTGCCCGGGGTTCTGTCCCTGTGCTTTAATAAAATCACCTTTTTGCATGAAAGGCATCTCAAGAATTCTTTCTTGGCAGTTTGCTTTAATCCCTAATGTTCTTTCCTATGTCACTGTTCACATACAGTTTTAGGTCCCCTGCCTTTAATTATTCTTAGCCAGTTCTCTGACCTAACAGGTATTTTCTCCCAAAGAGGGCAGGCTTCTTTTAATAATAATGACGATGATGATGATTTTATTTATCTTCTTTTACCCCTTGGTGCACAGAGCTCTCTCCTGTTTTCTGCATAGTGTTTGCCTGACTTTCTTGTTTACCTTGCACTCTGGAGTTGGTTTTGCTGGTATGGAATGTTTGTTTCCCTATACACAAAAAAACTAAGTTTTATAGATTGTTCTGTCTTTTGGCTACACTACAGGCATGGATTACAGGTGATTCTGTTTGCTCTCTTTATTGAGCAACATGGTTTTTGGATAGTATATAAAGAGATTCTATTTCAGGTGGCCGCTGGTATTCACCAGGAACCTAGAACTTTCTCCCCCACATATTTTTTTTTAATAAAGTACACTAAAGCATGAAGATTTCTGGCATTAAGGAAGTAAGCAAGATGAGTCTAATAGTGCCTAATACAACCAGAAGCAGCTGCAGCTTTCATTGTCAAATTCAAAGAACATATGACTTTTTTATTTTACACACAAAAAAAGGGAGGGACTGTCTTCAAATAGAAGGATTTGGCATCTCAAGTACATCACAGGAAATTTCATTTAGTACATATACTGTCCTCTGTGAAGACCACCAATAGAAATCAAAATTCAGAATTATCAAAATATATAAAACATTAATGAAAGATCAATCTTGTAAAATGTTTCTGGATCTGAAGCAGCCTCCACAAAGTGGAGTAGGTTTGTCAAGCAAAGAGAAATAATGAGGAAGTAATTTATTTTTATTAACAATGGGAGGATACTATATGAGCTTGGTGTCCCTGTGGATTATATTTTGTACTGATCTGTTAAGAAGAAAGAACACTTTTCTCACGGGTTGAATCAAACTAAGGAGAATAAAGTTTTAAATTCTCTCGGTTCTGAGCAGCCCAGTAGGGAAAAACTAAGATTATGTCTCATTAACATGCATTTTAATTTTGGGGTAAAATTGCAGAGGAAATTGAAATGCTTGAGAATTGAAAAGGATAAATAATGTAGTTTTTCTTGAAAGAATAATAGAACTTGTGATGCACATAATAATTTAACTGCCTACAAACAAAATATTTTTCAGCTTTTTAAGTGACTTAAAAGATCACTAAACTTTAACTTGTCATTTTTCTTGGTCATATCAGTTGAAAACACAACATTGTATTTGTGTAACTATGAGATTTGAAGAATGAAATAGTTTAGAATATTGAGAGAGTTCCTGTTTAATATATATTTGATATTCCCTAAAAAACTCTACAGCTAACATTATGCTCAATGATGATATCTAACACTTTCCCCCTACAAATAGGGATAAGGTAAGTATACCCAATCTCACCACTTCTATAACATTGTATTGAAAGTTCCATCTAGTGCAATAGACAAGTAAAATAACTCAAATGTGAAGAATTCATATATGGAAAAAGAAAAGGAAGCTTATTAAAGTTAAACAACTTACTAGTGGTCACACAAATAGTAAATAAACTGTAAAGCAGTATTCAAACACAGGTTTGTATCTTGGGAGATTGTTACCTATAGACTGTTGGGACCAACAGGAAAGAGAAAACTTATTTACTTTTTTTGACTATTATCTGGATGTTGTTGAATTGCCAGTAATAATCTGTGTTTCAAACTAAAAACTAAAATTGTTTTCTAGAATGCTAAGTAGAGCATAAGTAGCTTTTTTTTGGGGTATAATTTATATTCAATGAACTTGTTGAAAATTTAGTATTAGATTTGAGAATATATGAAAAATACCATTCAGACAAGTGTATTGAGGCACAAGGGGTGGACTGTATTAGCAAACATTAAATAGAAGCTAAGGAAGAGTTAGATGCCTTAAGTACAAATGGTCAGTCTCGAATGCCTCTAAATTAATTACATATGGACAGCCAGAACAAAGGGAGGCCCCTGTTTTCAAATAAACATTGAAAGTGATGACTATGAATCTGATTCTCCTAGACACATAAAAATCAGGTAGAGGCAGGCTATAATTTAACCCGTATGAGACATATAGGTGAGTATGAATTACCTTTATGTGCATGAATCTATGTTGCATTCGATGAGAAACATGACTAGGTCACACTGGATACCCTCCAGTTCGTAAGAGCAAGAGTGGAGCTTCTTAGAGGCGGGTGTTAAAACTTCATTCCTCCCTATGTGTAGGGACTCAAGGTTTAAACAGGAGGTGAGGTTTCACAATGGGTACAAATCCGTTTGGTTCTTTTAAATGGGGATTTTGAACCTGGAAAGGATAGATTACATTAGCCAAAACACTAGTCATAATATTTTTTTCATATTAATAGTGCTAAGGGCTATGAGAGAACAGGGATGGAATATGAAAGTTTTATGTGTATTTTCTTACTTAACCAGAATTACTATTTCCCGGAATTACTGTTAGGGAAAGGTAGTAGGATTGCTGAGAGATGCTCCCTTTTAAAAAGCTTTTCTATAAACTTCTGAAATGATATTTTTAGAAGAAAAGTTCTGATTTTTTTTGTGTGTTTATTTTACTTAACTTTATTTTTAAATTTTTAAAATTTTTAAAATTTTTTGTTTTTATTATTATGGTATGTTAGTCACCATAGAGTACATCATTAGCTTTTGATGTAGTGTTTCGTGATTCATTGTTTGCGTGTAACACCCAGTGCTCCATGCAATATGTGCCCTCCTTAATACCCTTCACCAGGCTAGCCCATCCCCCCACCTCCCTCCCCTCTAAAACCCTGGTGTTTCCCCCAGTCCATAGTCACTCATGGTTGTCTCTCCCTCTATTATCCCCCCCTTCATTTTTCCCTTCCTTCTTCTAATGATCTCCCTGCTATTCCTTATGTTCCACAAATAAGCGAAACCATATATAATTGCCTTTCTCTGCTTGACTTATTTCACTTAGCATACTTAACTTTAAAGACTCATTTCAGGGATACTTTTTTACAGGGTGTGGGATTAAATTCAGATTTTTGAAAAGATGCAAGAAAAGGCTGTTAGGAGAAGAAAATAAAAAGAATGTAATTTTTGTGTCATAAAATTTTCTATATTTTAAAAGATTGTGATGTAGGTTGCACTGTGATTAAAAACAAAACAAAGTCTATCCCGCTAAGATTGAGACTATTTTGAAGGAACAGAAACAGTTTTGGAAAAGATCTGTAACCTTTTGTGTGGTAGTTGTAGCCACATGAAAGTAGTTAATTTCTTCACAGATAGAATAAAAACAAGATATACATTGTTAATACCATTACAACAGAATAGAATTATGTAAAATTTTAGTTCTTTTCAGCCTTCATTTATTTAGTTAGTCTTTTTGCTGGAGTACTTAATAATTAATAAGGCTAATATTTTAATGGCTATTTGTTCATCTCTCGGATTTATATTGTCTTTATTTTTCCCTTATATCTTTGAAACAATCCAACAATATCATGTATCTTGTTATTCAAATATAACAGAGGCAAGTATTTTATGTCTCCAAAGAGAAAAAGACCTTGTTGAGAGGTGCGAACAGTAGTTCTATGAAGTCTTTAAAAAATCATTAATTCAGGAGAAACTTGCTTTAAAGAAAATGAAATCAGAGCACAAAAGTTTGAAAACCTGAAATGCATGGAGTTAAATAGACTCACAAATTCATGACTTTACTTATTAGTTCAGTTTTTAAAAATGACATTAATTTTGTACCTCAGTCATATTGATCATCAATGTTTGTGCTATTTCTGTTTAACAGACATTTCCATCTATCACAATTCACTATATAAGACCCATTTCTTGTAATTATCCCTTTGGAACTGATTTGAAGTTTTATGCAACCATGTGGGAAGATGGACTCTCTGAGCTCTTAGCATTATGATATAGAGTAAGCATATTTCACATGACTCTATATAATGTTGACAGGGGTATTATATTATTCTTTTACATTAAGGATGTAAATATCCACAAAAATTATTTCAAAGCAGACCTTCAAAACTATAAAACATTTAGTTTCCATGTTTGTTTATTTGGAGGGATTAAAACTTTTTATTTTGATGTTTTACGAAGAAATTAGTCCTACTTATTATTCTGTTGTTTTGTATAGTTGTATAATTCAAGAATAGCCCTACTCAACTAAAACAAACAAATAAACAAACATAATATTGACACAAAAAAACAGGGAGGACTAAACTCCATTCTAAACCAAGTAAGTAAACAAAATAAAAAAAATAAAAAAATAAACCAAATAAGTATATGTATCTATTGATGTAAAATAGTACTGTTAATATTTATAATAATAAAATTTAAAATTATAAATGTTATCCATATGCATGAGAATTCACTACCTTATTTTTACTACACAATAATTTTTACTGAGTAATTCTTCTCAAAATTCAAGAAATGAAATGATTCTAATTTGGCACAGAGTCTTCTGGAGAAAAGAAAGAGAAACACTCTCCAATTCGTTTTAAGAGCTTAGCATTAACTCAGATTCCAAAACCTGAGAAGGACAGTTGCTACACACAATAGCACAGATAAATCTTTCAAAAATAATGTTGAGCAATTATGCAGTTCTCAGAATATGTAGAATAGGTTCCATTTACATGAAGCAAAATGGGAGGCAAACTGAAATTATATGTTTTAGGAGGTCATAACAACAGTAAAATCATAATGAAAACCAAGGAACTGTTTATCGCAGAAGTTAGGACAGTGGTTAACCCTGGGCTACAGCAGGCAGTTGTGACTAGGATGGGTGGAGGAATGTTTTGACATTGCAACAAAAGTTCTATTTCTTTTTTTTTTTTTTTTATTTGACAGAGATAGAGACAGCCAGCGAGAGAGGGAACAGAAGCAGGGGGAGTGGGAGAGGAAGAAGCAGGCTTAACCGCTGTGCCACCCAGGCGCCCCCAAAAGTTCTATTTCTTAACCTTGGAAGTGGTTATATTGTCTTAATAGTTGTCTTAATAGTTATTTTTAAATTGAGTGTATATGCCTTACATATTCTTCTATATGTATATGTCTCATAATGGAAAGTGTTTTGTTTTTTTTTTAAGATTTATTTATTTATTTGAGAGAGAGAGCAAGAAGGAGAGAGCATGAGTGGGTGAGGGACAGAGGGAGAAGCAGACTCTTGCTGAGCAGGAAGCCTGACATGGGGCTTGATCCCAGGACCCTCAGATCACGACCTGAATCGATGGCAGACAGTTAATTGATCACCCCAATGGAAAGTATTTATAACAGATGAAAAAAAAAAAAGGACACTTGGGACTAAAAATTAGTTCTCCAAAGGAGAGTATTTCTAAAATGTAGTGCAAAGAAACATGGTGTAAATTAATATCTTGCATAGAATGACTCATCAGTAATATCTTTACTGCATGGGTAATATTTTCTAATAGCAGCTATTTATTAATTTCCAGCATATATGCCTAGCTGTAACTTTTTTCTAGAATAGTAGTATATAAAGTAGTTATGCTGTGTCCTCAATTCATGTGGTTAATATAAACTTTATTGCAAGCAGAAGCAAAGCATTAGTGTTGGAAATATCATTCCTGCTGTTTTTAACAGCATTGCCTATTTGACCTTTAAACAATCCTACTTTAGATTAGAAATGTAAACTGTAGCTTGCTATTAGAAAAGTGAATACATTATTGAAGACTAATGGAGATACACACATCTTTGTCAGTTGTCAGTTGTCTAGGTTGAATTTTTCTTTTTGCCTTAATTTATTCAGGATGAATCTCAGATGGATGGAGTCTAATTTTTAAAGAGGTTCAGATAAGGAAATTAAAATCTTTAAAAATTTTCCATGATTACAATCTATGTGTCTTACCATATCTATGCTTCTGATTTGAGTACTTACCACCCACAGTTTTTTATTTGAAAATGATTCAGAGAGTTTGTGATTGGAGGTTTTATTTTATATTATAAAACTTCAGTATGGCTTTCATAGTTTGAATATCATATTGTCTTTAAAAATCATTCAAGGGTTATGTTTAAGAAAAACAGATATACCTGTCAAATTGCTCTAGTGCTGCTATCTTCAAAGTCTTTCCATTATTTTCTGAGGAAGCTCTTTTTTTTTGACTTAGAAGTATTAATCTCTATAATATTCGTGGAAATACATTGAGTCCGTATAATGGTACTGATTTCCTATAAAATTTTTATATCCAGTTCATGCATTCATGTTATTTGGACAGATTTGTATTTCAAACATATACTTTCTCCTGAATGAGAACTTCATGTTGTAAGGAGGCTGCGTCATGATGTGCATATCCCAATCAAAGGTATCTGCCTATGTAGGAGCACCTTCCAATTCATCTTCCTAAGGAAATAGTGTTCACCAGACACACTTCCTTTTATGCTCTTTTGGGAGAGACATCATTAGAATGAAATCCCATACTTGTGTAAAGAACCTCATTCCCTGCTTGACTTACTTCACTTAGCATATGCACTGGGCGTTATACGCAAATAATGAATCATGGAACATTGCATCAAAAACTGGGGATGTACTGTATGGTGACTAATATAACAAATAAAAATTATAAAAAAAAATAAATTAAAAAAAAAAAGAACCTCATTTACCAAACCTTGATTGTAACTTTGGTGTGAGAAGGCTTACTCTGTTAGCCATTGTGATAGATATTGTAAAATATCTATTTCCCTCACTTAATTTTATGGCATCTCCATGAGATTAAACATTATTACTTTTACTTAAAACTAGTGGAGACAGTGTGATTAAATTACTGATCTAAGGATGCACAGCTAGGGAATCAAAGATCTGAGGGTGAACATTTGTCTACCTGATGCTAAATGTTTCTTTATCCCAGGGATTCCTTCTCCACATAGGACCTCATCATCTCAATGGCAAGAGCGTCAGCAATCTAGTCCAACTCTCTCTCTCTGAAGCACTGTCCACACTGATGTCCTCTTTCTAAAATGCAGGGCAGTATGGTCGTGATGGTTAAAAGCATGAATTCTAGAACCAGACTAAGATTAAAATCCTAGTCCGCCTTTCATCTGTCATGTGCTCTTGGTCAAATTACTTTCAGTACAACGATATTCTTTAACTTGCTACATGGATCCTTCATGAGGTGGTTCTGGCTTGTTACTCTAACCTCATCTCTTTCCATTTGAGCATATGAAATCACTCTCCTGTTCTAAAGAACTGTTTGCAGGCATATCTTGCTCTTTTAGGGTCAGGCTTGTATAAAAGTTGGGAATCATAATTAAGCATCCTTAAACTTAATCCCCCCAAATTATCTGGGCGACCAGAAAGATTTGAGATTTGGGCCTATGCTTACTACCTCAAATCTTCCCTGTCTCCCTTAGTTCATTAGTTATTCCCATTCTTCTCCCCTCCACACAGTAACCTGTGCATAAGTGTGTATTGAATGAGTGTGTTAAATTGATTGACATATTGAATGCAAATGAAGGCCAACACAGACTTAGGAATCATACTTGTTTATTACCTGTGAAGTGAGATAAGAGGAAATATTAAATGCTAGAGATATTATCTTTTCTGTTAGCTATAACACATCTTTAATAGTAGAAGGTAAGGTATAACATTGTAATTTATTTTTTTCTTCAAACACAGATATTTATTAGCAGTCTAAAATATTTTGGTTAATTTAAATTAGTATAAGCCATATGGCAAGTTAGCTTGGTAAGGAGTAAAAAGAACTGAACAAATTGAGAATAATAGAGTGTCTGCTGGATTACAATTGACTGTACTTTCAAGGTGTAAGTGTGTATGTGCATATGTAACCATAGACATTTCAGGGATGTGCTGGGATGAATGTGTTGTTAGAGGAGAGTAAATATCAAATTTCATAATGCCAGAGTTTTCCTCAGCCAACTGAAATTTCATAAATTTATTCTTATATCAGGCCAAATACTTTAAAAGTGATATTTATTCCATGATCTGTAGGAATTATGACTATATATGTAGATGAAGTCTTTATTTAATTCAAATCTTATTGATACATAACATCTGCCTCCCAAAATACATGTAAGTGTACATCTCAAGGTATTTTTACAAAAGCGAACTCATGTAACCAGCATCCAGATAAAGAAGAAACAGAATATTACCAGAACAGGAAGCCCCTTCCTCTCTCTTTATAGTTATTCCTTTCACCAATTCCTTTCCTATCCTGTATGAAGGAGAACCTCTATCTTGACTTCTAATATCATGGGTTAGTTTGACCTGTTAAAAAGGTCATTGGAGTCATTCACTTTTTTTGGGTGGGGAAGGGGAGTCAGGCTTCTTTCATCCAAGGTTGTGTTTGTGAGGTTTATTTCTGTTTTTGCATTTAATTCTAGTTCACTTCTTGCTATATAGTATTTTATTGTGGGAAAACATCAACTGTTTTATGTTTTCTACTATAGATGAAAATTTGGATTGTTTCACATTTGGGACTATTACAAATACTGATGCCCTAAAACATTTGTGTTCATGTCTTTTGGTGAACATATGTTCACATTGCTGTTGGATATATACCTGAAAGCAGAATTTTCTGGGTCATAGAGTTTGCATATGTTCATCTTCAATAGTGTCTATCAAAGAATTTTTTGAAATGATTATTCCAATTTATACTTCATCTAGGTGAGAGTTAATTAAGCTACCTTTTTTTTTCTTTTAGCAATAGACATTTCAGAGGGAAATTTCAAATCTAATAACCTTAGTTAAAAACTGTTCATTGTTTCTATAGCTTAAGAAGCTATAAGATATCTCAGTATATTTTTCTATAAGATACATGTTAAAATCTGTTATTCTTATTTGTTTGAATGTAGACAGATTGTAAAATTTTTAAAAATTATAAAACACAACAGAGGAATATTTTTCTCCAAGTATGACTAAGACAATTATATTCTAATGATTTACATGCTACAAGTCTCTGCCATATACCAATGTTGTCATTTGTTGCAAATAGATACAACTAGTACAGCTTTTTAACTTAGTTTCTTTTAAAATCTTGGTCACTATAAACTCTGAAGCTCCTTATTCCACATTAAATAGAATAGGGAGTCAGATTACATTGATGCTAGATTCCTGGCTACCTGGAACACATAATACCGTTGCTGTCACACATAATACCGTTGCTGTCACACATAAGACCGTTAAGAAGATTCTACCTTAACACTAAGAGAAAGGCTTGAATAATTCTTTTTTTAAATTATTTGATAAGTTTGACATATTACAATTTGTAAATTTAAAGTGTAAATCCAGTTACTTTGATACATTTATATGTTATAGTACGATTGCCACTGAAGCAATATTTATCATATTACATCCTTACAGTATCGTGTTACTGACTGTATTCATTGTACTGCGCATTAGATCTGTATGGCTTACTACCATTACACAAGTTTGCACCCTTAAACACAATCAGTCTTATCTCGCTATTCCCCGAAATCCCCAATATCCACTATTTTACTGCTTGTTTTTTCTTTTTTTATGGGTTTGTGGCATCATATGGTATTTTTTTTTTCTCGGACTTATTTCCCTTAAGCATAGTGCCCTCAAGGTCCATCCATGCTGTCACAAACGGCAGGACATATTCCTCGTGACTGAATAATATTCCATTGTGTATTTATACCGCATCTTTTTAATTTATTAATCTTTTGATGGACATTTGGGTTGTGTCCTTATCTTGGCTATTATGAATAATGCTGCAATAAATATGGGTGTGTATATATATCTCATTGAAATCCTGTTTTCATTTTCTTTGGTTATATACATACACAGAAGTGGAATAGGAATTGCTGGATCACATGGCAGATCTATTTTTAATTTTTTGAGGCACCTCCATATTGTTTTCCATAGTGGTTGGTCTGATTTACATTCCCATCAACAGTGTATAAGGGTTCTCTCTCACCACATCTTTGCTAGCACCTGCTGTTTCTTGTGTTCTTGATGGTAAGATATTTGAACAAGTGTACAGTTATATCTCATTGTGGTTTTGGTTGTATTTCCCCAAAGATTAGTGATGAGCATCTTTTCGGTGCCTGTGAGCCATCTTGATATTCTGTTTTGAAAAATGTCTGTTTATTCTTCTGCCCATTTTTAAATCAGACAGTTTCTTTTTTCTTGTTAAGTTGTTCTTTATATATTTTGGGTATTAACCTGTTGTCTGATATATGGCTTGCAAAATTTTTCTCCCATTTTGTAGGCTGCCTTTTCATTTTATTAATTATTTCTTTTGTTGTGCAGACGTTTTTGAGTTTTATGTAGTCCCATTTGTTGATTTTTGCTATTATCATTGGTATTTTTGACATTATGTCCAAAAAATTATTGCCAAGACCAATATCGATGAGTTTCTTCCCTATGTTTTCTTCTAGAAGAATCAGGTCTATGTTTAATTTTTTTTACTTCTTTCGCATTAATTTGTATGAGGGGTGCAAGATAGGGGTGCAGTTTCATTATTCTGCATGTGTTTCTCCAGTTTCCCCAGTCCCATTTGTTGCAAAGACTATCCTTGCCCCATTGGATATTCTTGGCTCCTTTGTCAAATGTTAGTTGACTGTAAATTCTGAGATTTAATTCTGGGCTCCCTATCCTGTTGTATTCATTTTTGTGTCTATTTTTGTGTCAGTAACACACTGTTTTTATTACTATGGCTTTGTCGTATGGCTTGAAATCAGGAAGTGTGACACCTCTAGCTTTCTTCTTTTGGTCTTAGAATTTTGGGTCTTCAGAGTCTGTATGGTTCCATACAAATTTCAGCATTGTTTCTTCTATTTCGATGAAGAATGCCTTTGGTACTTTGATGGGGATTGTACTGAATCTGTAGATAGCTTGGGGATAGTATGGACTTTTCAACTATTAATTCTTCTGATCCATCCTGAACACAGGATGTTTCTCCGTTTGTTTGTGTATTCTTTCACTTCATCCAGCAAAGTCTTGTAGTTTTCATTGTACAGATCTTTTACTTCTTTAGTTAAATTTAGTCCAAAATATTTTATTATTTTTGATGCTATTGTGAATGGGATAGTTTTTTTTTTCTCCCTGATGCTTCACCATTAATGTGGGAATGTCATTGATTTCTTTAACTTGATTTTGTAACCTGCCATTTTACTGAAATCATTGATTAATTCCAATAGCTTTTTGATCGACTCTTTGGGATTTACCCTATATAAAATCATATCTCCAGTAAGTAGTGACAATTTACTTCCTCCTTTCTAATTTGGATGCCTCTTTTTCTTTATCTTTCCTAATTTGTCTCGTTAGGACTTCCAGTACTATACTGAATATGAGTGGTGAGAGTGGGCAACCTTGTGTTGTACCTGATCTCAGGGGAAACTTTTTCAATTTTTCTCCATTGATTGAAATGTTAACAGTGAGTTTACTGTATATGGCCATTGCTATGTTCCTTCTATACCCAATTTATTTAGGGTTTTTATCATGAAAGGATGTTATATTTTGTCAAACACTTTTTCTGCATCAATTGAGATAATCATGTAATTTTTAACTTTCATTTTATTGATGTCATGAATTGCTGTCATTGATTTGCATATGTTCAATCATCTTTGCATCCCAGGCATAAATCTCACCTAGTCTTGATGTATAATCCTTTTAATATGTTCTCAAATTTAGTTGACAATTTTTGCATTTATATTCATCAGGGATATGGCTCTGTAGTTTTCTTGTGGTATCCTTAGCTGGTTTTGGTATCAAGGAAAAGCTGGATTCATAGAATGAGTTTGGAAATGTTCCCTCTTCCTCAATATTTTTAAAGAATTTGAGGAGAATTGATATTAATTCTTCTTAAGATGTTTAGTAGAAATCACCAGTGAAGCTGTCTGGTCCTAGAGTTATCTATGTTGGGAGTTTCTTGATTACTGACTGAATATATTGAATCATAATTGGTCTCTTTAGATTTTCTTTTCTATTTCTTCCTGATTCAGTCTTGCTATATTGTGTGTTTCTAGGAATGTATCTATCTATTCTAGGTTATGTAATTTGTTCATAGTAGTCTCTTAAGAGTCTCTGTATTTCTGTAGTATCAGTTGGTAATACAGCAGATCAGATGGAAGAAAGAATAAGTGATCTGGAAGACAGGAATCTAGAAATGATTCAGGTAGAAAAGAAAAAAGAACTAAGATTTTGAAAAAGTGAACAAACCCTATGAGAGTATCAGAGTGCATTAGGAGAGCCAACGTAAAACTCATGGTTATCAGAAGCTAATAGATCACCTTACTATCTCAGTGCAAAAAGACTCTCTCCAAGAGACATTATAATGAAGCTGTCAAAAGTTAATGATAAAGAAAGAACCTCAAAAGCAGCCAGGGGGGGAAAAAGAAACCTATAAAGGAACCCCAATTAAATTATCAGCGGATTTCTCAGCAGAAACTATAGGCCGGGAGAGAGTGGCATATTCACAGTATTGAAAGATAAAAATTTCTAGCCAAGAATACTCATCCAGGAAAGTTATCCTTCAGATATGAAGGGGAAATAAAGGCTTTCTCAGACAAACAGAAGGTGAGAGAGTTCACCACCATTAGACCTGTTTTACAAGACATGTTGAAAGAAGCTCTTCTACCTGAAACAAAAAGACAAAAGTATGAAAACTTTGAGTAAGGTTTTAAATAGACAGAATCAGAAAATTGTAACTCTATTTTAGTATAGATTGTTAAATTTTATAGCATAAAAGTTAAAGGAAAAAAATCAAAAATAATTTCATTTCCTTTGGGTATATATACCGCTACTACAATTTGGTAAATGCACAGAATAAAAAGGAATAGTTTATGACAACAAATAAGGGGAGGAAAAAATTACAGACCTGTATAGGCACATGAGGATAAGTTACTATCAGCAGAAAAAGGACTGTTCTATATGTGAGACATTGTATACAAACTTACTGGTAACCACAAAACAAAAATCTAGAGCAAAGACATGGAACAAAAAAGGGGAAACTCAGCAAATCATCATAGAAACCGACCAACTTAAAAGGTACCTTAAAAGGTAAACAGAAACACAAGGAAAAAGAAACAACAGAGATACAAAACATCCATAAAACAAAAGATAAAATTGCAGTGGTAAGTTCTCGTATATCAATAACTTACCAATGAAAAGGCACAGAGTGGCTAGATGGATTAAAAAACAGGACCCAACATATGTTGCCTTTAGGAGACTCATCTCAGTTCCAAAGACAAACACAGGCTCAAAGGGAGGGGGTGGAAGGTGATAGTTAAGCAATGGTAACCAAAAGAAAGTGGGGATAGCCATACTTCTATAAGACAAAATAGACTTCACGGCAAAAATGGTAACAAGAGAAAAAGAAGGCTACTATATAACAGTAGGGGGTCAATATATCAAGAAGGTATAACAATCATAAATATATATACTCCCAATATCTGCACACCAAAACATATTAAATAAATACTAATAGATCTTGGAAGGGAAATAGACAACAATACAATAATAGTAGGGGACTTCAGTACCCCACTATCAGCAATAGATAGAATATCCAGACAGCAAATAAATGAGTAAATGTTGGAATTGAACTGTACTTTAGAACAAATGGACTTAATAGACATACATAGAATATTCCACCCAATAGCAGTAGAATACGTATTCTTTTCAAGTGCATATGGAACATTTTCCAAATTAGATTATATGGCAGGCTGAAAAATGAATCTTAGTACATTTAAGAAGATTGAAATCATACCAACTATCTTCCCTGATCACAATGGCATGAAATTAGGAATCAAAAGAAAAGTGAGGAGATGTTTGAATATGTGGAACTAAATAGCACACTGCTAAACAATGAATGGGTCAAAGAAGAAATCAAAAGGAAAGTAAAAAATTATCTTGATACAAGTGAAAATGAAAATGCAATACATTAAATTTTGTGGGATGCAGCAAAAGCAGTTCTGAAAGGGAGGTTTTTAGCAATAAATGCATGTATTAAGACATTAGAAAGTTCCCAAATAACTTAACTATACACTTCAAGGAACTGCATAAAGAGGAACAAATTATACCCAAAGTTGGCAGGAGGAAGGAAGTCATAAAAAGCAGAGCAAAAATAAACAAAATAGAGACCAGAAAAATAAAGGATTAATGAAACTAAAAGCCGATTCTTTGAGAAGATAGAAATTAATGACCGTTTAGCTAGACTAAGAAAAAAGGAGATAAGACTCAAATCAGCGAAATGAGAAATAAGAGGAGATATTGAACAATTCTTATAATTTTCCTGGACAGAAACAAAACACATTCAAATAGACACTGAAGGATGGATTCCATACAAGAGAATAGAGCTAAGTGAGAAGAATCAGTATTCTTAGATTTTACCCCTAAAAAGGATCTCTAAAACTAGTTATTTCTCTGTTGCTTCTGCCTAGTTTTTAGATGCAGGATACATTGATCTTTCTAACCCCAGTAGCATCCATGATCAGCTGAGGTAGGTTCCTTTATAAGTCATGAGCTCAGGGCCAATAAAGCAATCCAATGAGTTGAGAGTGACTAAGACCAAAGTTACAAAAATGAAAAAGAATCGGAGATTTTAAAATAGACTTAGGCTTTTGGCAAAGTCAAATATAGTATCAATTCCTGCCATAATGCATCCATAACAATCTCTTATTAGCTGAAGATTCATGTTGTTAATTATATATTTGGTCCTTATCCTTTTTTAATGGTATTCATTAAAATTCCTATATAGATACTCAAGGAAGAGGTGAAACATGGGTATGAATTACAACATGTCATTTATCATCTCTTTAATTTTATTCTATCACACCTTCCTTGTATGCCTTGGAAGGAGATAGAACAGTGAGCACATTGATTGAGACAAGCTTTTAACAAATGAGCAAAAGATCCAGGATATTGCCCTGCTTTCTGATGGAGACTGGGCTATCATAAATACTAAGAACACCTATTCTTGAACTTCTCGATAGCCTATTAGATTTGCTCTAATTCTTTAGGGAAGGCTGAAAATGAGAACCATGAAAATATGTACCCAAAATCTGTATCCCAGTAAAGCCTGGTGAACTCTCTCTACAACTCAGCTCTAAAGACCAGAGTTTCATATCCTTCCATTACTATGTTTCTCTCATATCTTAAACACTGAAAAATTTATATTCTCTTAACTCATACATTCAATGAATACTAATGCCTTGCATTTGAAATTGTGAGTTGTGAGTGTATTAAATTTTTGTTCCCATTAAAATTACATCAACATTATTTGATTAAATCTGTATCCATTTCATTATATAATTTTGAGTTCTAATTAAAAATATTCAGACCCCAAATTATATATATTCTGTATCACAGTTTAGGAATCTGAACATATTTTGTGTGTTTAGTGGAAGTAACAATTATCAATGTAAAACTTCATCTTTGTTAGTTTTTATTTTTCTTTTCTTAAAGTTTAGAGATATTTTATGGTTATTTAGGATAATCTGGTTAAAAATTTTGTATTATAGTCATGTTGGGATACTTAAGAGTTGCTCCCTCTCTTCCTCATGGATTATCATACACTTGGCTTTAGATTGTAGATATGTCAGAGGCTATAATTAATTCGAAATGGGAAATGTGATATCCATTTTTTTCTGGGAGATTTATTAAGCAACATCTAGTAAAGAAAGTTAAAAGGGTTTTGTGTGCATGTGTTCTGTAGACTTCTTTTTAGGGAAAACTAAGATGTTAAGTGATGCAAACCAAATGTTCGCTCTTGGCCTTTGGGTTCCCATTGCTTACAAATTGCATGCAAATTCTAACCCTAGGAAACCATAGTAATTTCTTTTGGACTGTCACGTGTCCTCTGCGTCACTGAGAAGTGCTTTCTTGTCCCTTGGACACTTCATATACATGACAACCAAAAGCTATGACTGAGTCTAAGACAAACAACACCCCCTCCCAAAGCTCTCCCCAAACAAACTCATAACCAAAACAACTTTAATTATTTATTCATTGAAAGACATGCCACCTTTTTTTGTCTTATTCCTTTTATTTCTTTGTGTTAAGAAAAACCACTTATTTATTTAGACTCCTAAGTGAGAACACATTTGGCCTTTTGATAGTGTGGATAAGACCAACTTTCATATATTTTAGTACAGTTGCTTTTCATGCGAAGGAAGTATAATGGGATCATATTTTTATGAGCACTGATATCAAGAAAGAAAATGTAGTTTTTCTATTTTCTGTGTCTGATATAATTCTTAATAGAAGCCCCTGCTCAGCTGGATTGAGGACATTGTATGGAGGTATAGAAATATAGAAATATACTTTCAACTGAAATTTTAAAGTATGTTAGTCTCTTTGAGCTTTAAGCACTCTAAGTGTGGTGATTCAATATTTTTTGGTGAAATAGTCAGACTTTCAGGTATTCTTCTCCCCTCTCTGTTCATCCCTCTGTTGTACCTCAGTGTGTTGAGGTGGAAGAATGATCTGACCTCATGGTTACAAGAGAGAGGGCCTCCTGTCTATGTACTCTGGCCCTAGTCCATCTCAGAGGGCTGGTTCAGTCAGCTCTCTCTCTGACCTTGCTCTGCTGGGCTATGTCTGTCACTGCCTTTTGGAATGTAATGGCCTATAATGGCTAATTTGGCCAACATTAGGTCTTTAATACCTAAAGGCCTTCAGATGTTGGGCTTCAGATGTTGCATGTTTGCCATTGGCTGCTCTTCCTTCCAACTGTAGGCTTCTGTGTCACCACTGGCACCTCTGTACATTCTCTATGGCATGTGAGAGAACTGCTGGCCCTCCTGGGTCATAATGGATGTTATGTTGAGGTGCCTGGAGCGAGTCTTTTAAGAGCTTGTAGACTCCCAGGCGTGTCCAGGACAGTGCCTCCCTGCTTCCCATGTTCTCCTTTTCCTATCTGGATATATCTCCATTTTGCCTCCCCCTTCTTATAGCACACATCAGACTTGAACTAGGAATAGGAAATAGGGACAGAGGCATGCTCTACTCACCTTCTCTCCATTTTACTTATTCCTTCTAAAAGCCACAGGGTAGAAAGATGAGGGGATACATTGCTTCCTACTTCCTCTTCATGTCTGGTAGCTTTCCAGCTAAGTCATACCTTCCCATTTCCCTATGTGCTCTGCCCTATTATTTTAGGCTATAATGGTAGGTGGGGCAAGAGGGAGGAGCTAGCTTGCTAATAAAGACAGTTATGTTAGGAGATGTTCCACAAATATTTTCCATATCAGGCTAGTTTTCTGCTTATAGTTACAAACTTGTTATTTTTGTCTATTGATAAATTGCTAAAGTGAGAGATAAGAGGAATATCAGATAAGAATTAGGCATCTTTAAATATATATATATATATATATATATATATTTTTTTTTCTTTTTATGGGACATTGGGCTATCAATTTACATGAACTTTGCATTTCTGATTTACTATACATTTAGAATTGGGAACAGAAAGGCTCAGAGATAGCAGGAAAACAATATTCTCATGGCCTCTGCAATAACAAACTTGTCTTTAAGACATGGGTGAAATCTCTTACAGCCCGCTTAATTTATCAGTCTTTTAGTACAAACAGTAGTCTTTAGTATTCTTGTATTTTGCAAATGCCTTTCCCTTCAGACTCTGGATACATTGTTTGAACCCTGGATTTTCAAGTAAAAACTTGATAAAAACATCAACTGGAGCACAGTTGACAGTATTATATCCCATCAAAATATTTTATATTTATCCTTACAGGTAAGGGATGTTTGTGATGGGCCATCTAGAGTTCTGTGCACTTTTTATATAGTTAATCATTTATTTCTCACAAAATCCCATTAACTAGCTACTAATACTCCCACTTCACAAAGAACACCAGCATAGAGAGGAAGTGATTTGTTCAAGATCATAGAACAAGTAAGTAACAGAGCTGAGATCTGGGCCCAAGGAGTATGGTTTCTGAGTCTTAATTGCCTCACCATACTATCTCTGTGATAAGAGGAGACATTTGTGACTTTTGATTGTTTATATGTACAATTGGTTTGTCACCTCTTGCTATTATTTGCCAGAATGCTAACAACTAAGCCTACTTCAAAAGTTTATGTAATCACAGATAAACACACAAACGCATGTGTTAAATTAATTGAACAAGGAGACCATTATATTGAGGTGGCTATAATACCATGGTAGTCTACCTGAAGAAACCAAAGTCTAAGTCTTCAAATGCTTCAGGGTTACAGAACTTGAAACCTAAGAACAGCCAATCAAAACCCATCCAAATAAACTTTATCCCATCAATTTCCTTGATTTGCTTCTGTCTTTTCTCTGTAAAAATCTCTCCCCAAGCTCCTGTCCATTTGGTTTGGTGCTCACCAAATAGAATGGATTTTTGCTCAAATTCTTATAGTTTTTATTATGCCTCAGTTCATCTCTTAATACATGCGAACAACAGAATCTCCTTTGATTTTAAATAACAAAACAAAAAATAATTTAAATTATCAAGTAGTTCAAATACATAAACACAATCTAGAAAAGAGTTTTGCATCTTAAAATTAGCCCTGTCAGTAAGAAAGGGTTTCTGGAACTTACCCACCCAAATGGAAACAAAGCTTCTACCAGTATTGTTATCATACTTGTGATAACAATACCATAATGAAGAAGCAGACAGCATTTGCTAAGTGATGCTTAGCAATATGAATCCTGTATTTTCCTCCTGTAAGCCAATCTTCTCAGTGATTTTTATTTTGCTTCTAAGCACAATGTGCACATTCTCTTTTGTTTAGCATTTTTATCATTCATGTTTCCCAGGTTGAGCCTATTAGGACAATTAATGACTCAGAATGCTTCTTCCTTTTCTGTTCATTTATCCATTCTAATTATACTTAAAGGTGGCATTACATTTTCTTTATTTGAAACTTCAGAGAAGAGGGACTAATGGAGCAATCAGACAAAAGGATACAAGCAGGTAGAAATGAAAGATTGCTTGTTATTAATTTATGACTATGTGAACTTATTTTTGTTCATTTTCAAGGGGGATTTGCACTGTCTTTCATCTTGTACAAAGCAGCCGTTAAGTGCATGAGAGGAAAGTGAGAGACAAAATGTGGTGATTGAACTGCCAAGCTATGTTATCATCATCCCAAAGCCAGCTAATAGGATCCTAATAAAAAAGGGCCTAGCTGAATGAAGACCCCCCCCAAAAAAAGAAGAAGCAACAACAACAAAAAAAACCCTCCTGCAGCTAATAGCTTAAAAGATGTGAAAAGTTTCATTCAGTTATGTAATCTCCTTAAAACTTTAAATTAGAGAGAGCATCACAGTTGGATGTAGACATAGACATTCTTAGAATATTCAAGCAGAGACCATGGAAATATTAAAAGTCCATGTATGACTTTCATGCTCTCCCTTCCTAGTTGTCTCCCCCTTCTTAGAATGTCTTGCAGAGTTTGAGAAATGTGACTGCAGAATTTTTTTGCTCCTCAGAGACAATGATTTTTATCAGCTTCAGCTCAGTAGATCTAAATAGTACAGTTGGTCGCATTAGGGAATAGTGAGTTCAATCAAAATGGTTGAGCCACATCTGAGACAACATTTAGAGCTGTGTAGTTTTGATCATCTCAAGTGGAGTATCACAGAACTGGTCTCATATCTCAGTTTTCTTCCTGTCATAGCTAAAATTATCCATGTCTAATCTCAGGGTCTTTAAATAGAAACTAAAGGCAAAAGAAACACAATCTAGCAAGTTTATTCACATTATTGAAGGTGTATATATTGACAAATCCGCCAACATGTAATTAGGTGTGCAAGAGGTATTGTTTTTAAATTGTAGGCATCAGTTGGTTTTTGTCATAAAGTAATAGCAGTGGCTATTTTTCAACCTAATTTTGAAAACTATACCTAGAATATATCAAAATATGTAATATATTTATTGTAATGTGTTTAGATTTATTTTCCTGATTCTCCTTTGCTCTAATACTACTATGCTTTTTTCCCACTTTTGGCATTCCCGAGCCTTTCAACCTTGCTTTAGCCTCATTATTTGAGCTGAAGTAGGTATCATATTTAGCTGGAAAAAAAATACATGATTTGTTTAATTAAGAAATGTTGGAAAACCATTGTGTAATTTGTAATTGTTTAACATGAATAGTTTGATATATTCTGGCTCTAAAATCAGTTTTTAGAATGCCATTTTAACACCCTAAATTTTTTGAAAACTTCATAAAAATAATAAATAGGCTAGTATATTCTTCTAGATGTGATCATGGGTATTTCTATGTTTATGTGTCGTCAGATTTAGGTACATCATTACTATCAGAATCTCTCTCCCTTTTAAAGGGGGTAATATGACTGCATTTATAAGGTCAGCTCACAATATTAATGGAAGGTAGGATTTCATAGTTTTGAAAGGTTAAAAGCACATAAGAAGTTTTCTTATAATCCCCAGCACCTATTAAGACTCTGGCAGGCATCAGCTATCAATATGGTCCACCTGCTGGAGCTCACAGGCTAGCTGCAGAAATAGGCAGGTGGCAGAACTCTCATTGGCAGTTTTCTTTCTCCCTTTGCATCATCCAGAATGCACTGAGTATTTTGTTATGCCCCTCTTCCAAATCCATAAAACTTTATAAGGCTTTAATAAGAAATAGATATGTTATTAAAGATTTATTGGGGAAGAGAACTCACATTACACAATATGTACCAGAAACTTAATAAAAAGTTTACAGGTTTATATGTTCTTCTCCCCACAGCTTCTCACCTCCTTTCTCTCCTTTTTCATCTTATACACAGACTCTGTAAATCTCCTTTATTACCCTGAGCAGTTTTGCCCGGCCACTTAAATCAGTAAAAGAAAAGTTCAATAATTAATGGAATTGTGAATACTTGTTGTTCCTCAAGCAAACCCATTTAAAGAGTCTCACACTAGCCAAGCGACTTATCTGAATAGTAACCTAACAAATTAATCTTATTATATTAACTAATCATAAGAAAATAGGAACTCAAATGAATAAGCAATTAGATCTGCTCTGAGTAAGAAAGATTTCATAAAACTAGTGACTTAATCTGGGTCTTGAAGGATACATGGGAATCTATGCTAATAAAACTTACAATTTAGGTTTTTATTTATAAATAACTGGTAATAGTTTTGAGTGTTTTAATGTACATTGTGGTAATGATTAGCATGAAGTATCTCAAAAATTAATTGGAATTATTATTAATAGTATTACAAACCCCATTTTGTAACCAAGAAAACCTAGAAGCAGAGGAACTTGCCCAAGGTCATGTAGCTAATCACCGCTACAATATAGAGCTAGCACCAAGATTTGAGTCTAGGGATGTTGACCTTAGCATCTGACCTGCTGTATTCTTCTGTTAAATAAAGTTTTCAGTTTACTACAAATGAGTTTAACATACTTTTAATCTTGTATATGTTATTAAAGGTTGTGAATAAACCCTATTTGATTTTGTTGTCGCCTGTCATGCTAAAAGACTAACAAATAAATATGGCATTGCCTTTCTTCATTGTAAATTTTGAAATATTTTTTCCATGGTGAGAAAAGGCCTTACACAAATGTTTGCCATCTTTATAGTTCATTTTCAAGGTTGTACATTTTTTACCCTCGAGGATTTAGTAGAATAGCTTGTACAGCCACATCAACATCAAGTCACATCTGCCTCCCATCACAAGCTTGTGTTATTCTCAAGAACCCAGAAACAAAGGTTGAATGCACTTAGGAGACTGAACAGGTGCTGAGAGGTACCGCTAGTTATTTAGCATAACTAGATTCATCCTTATTCCAGCCTGTGAACTAAAAGGTCATCCAACTGAAAATGTCTTCCATCTGTTATTATTATTCTCTTGTCCAGCCTTGTACTTTGCTGTTTATACATACAATAAGTTCATGATAAAAATACCATTCATTGGCAACTTGAAGTAAAATGCTTTAGCTATAAAGTGTTTGATAACATGCCATTGATGGTTATTTTAAAATTTAAATATTACATGCTTCTTGAGTTATTTCAGTATGACATAATGATGAAAGCAGAAATCAACCTAAAAATCTCCTTCATGGTCTCTCCTATCATAATATGTATAGAAATACTAAAATATTTTGAATTATTTTCAAGAAAGTTGGAGCAGTAGAGATATATTTTGTCTAGAGATCCTTGGTTATAAACTGTATATTATTTATTGGTTCATTTACAATTCCCAATTATTTTTTCTACACCTACTATAGTTAAATGTAGTGGTGATCCAATAATGTACAAAATAAACTTGATTTTTCCCTAGAGAAGCAACAAATATTAACCAAAACATTGCATGACTAATATGCGTATTATCATTATGACATCTGTTTGGAGAAGAGCATGGTATTAAGTAAGAACTTCTGCAACTGAAAACTTGGACCAATAACACTGGGTTAGGACAATATGGCAGTAAGTTCAAAAGCAGGTTATGACTGCCTATAAGACAATAACTGAGACACCTAATTTAACAAAGTTCTAATTTATGCCAAGATATAAGTGAGATTGTTCATAATCTCAAGGAGCTTATGGCTAGGTAGAGACAGAAAAGTAAACAGACTAGTAATGCAGCTTGTTAAATGTTATGATGGGGAAGCACAGGAGCCTTGGGGGCATAAAGGATGTGCCCTCACAGTGGTGGCACTGGGAGGGTAGATGAACTTTGAATCTAGAGATCAGTGAGACTTGGAGCTCCCCACTATATATCTGTCATCTTAGCATTAGGAAACATGTAATGATAAAAACCATAACAAAATTGATATGTATTTTTTAAAAACATCCACATATCAAAAACTACAATAAATAAACTAACCTTGAGAAAACATATACATAGGTAAAAGGTTATCAACATTAACATGTAAAAGTCTCTTTATTATGCAATACAAAGAAAACTGCTCAATTGAACAAATGAGCAAGGGATGAGAAATGGCATTTCATATAATGAGAAAAAACAATGGCCAAGTAAGATATGTGTAAATATGAACCTTAGTGGTAATAAAAGCAAAGCAGGATATTCCATGTATAGAAAACTTTTTTAAAATTAAAATTCAGTATAGAAAGAGAATATAGAAAGAGGCATTCTTCAACCCAAAATCCTCCAAAGGATTTTGTCAAAGTATAATGAAAGCTAAAAAGATATATAGCCTTTGACATAAGAAATTCTAATATTAGATATTTATCCTGAGGGAAGTAATAGGACAATTGTACAAAGATTCACATGTATTTATCATGAGACTGATTATGTAAAAATAAAGCAATGTAAATGTCCCATTAAATGGGATTGATAAATAAAATTTGGTTTATGCAATGGAATACCCTGAAGTCATTATAATTACTACATACATGTATGGTTATTGCCATGAAGAGATGTTTAGCATATATAAGTGAATTAATTATAATACTAGGAATAATATCCCACTTTTAAAAGTATGGTTTATTCATGTGCATAAAGTGTCATGACACATATACTTCAAAATATAAGCAGTGTAATAGAATTATAGGTGATTCTTTTTAACTTCTCTTTATTTTCTACTGGTTTTCCAACAATGCATGCATATTGCTTATGTAATAGTGAAATATATACAAGTAAAACTTTTAAAAAATCTGAATATTCCAAAACGAGTTTTCCCCCTTAAGTCTGATCTGGGATTGTCACTATAAGCCCAAATGAGAAATGAGTGTTCAAGAAATCAGGATTAATAGTCTATTTTTTTTAAATTTGGAAAGACTATGAAGAATAACTGAATATCTACCTATTTGCTTTATTTACTAAATTCCAAGAGGAATTGATTTTTTATTTTTTATTTTTTTTTTTATTTTTTATTTTTTTTAAAGATTTTATTTATTTATTTGACAGAGATAGAGACAGCCAGCGAGAGAGGGAACACAAGCAGGGGGAGTGGGAGAGGAAGAAGCAGGCTCATAGCGGAGGAGCCTGATGTGGGGCTCGATCCCATAACTCCGGGATCACGCCCTGAGCCGAAGGCAGACGCTTAACCACTGTGCCACCCAGGCGCCCCAAGGAATTGATTTTTTAAAACACTGAAATTACTTGAAACATATTAGAATAATGAGGAGTCACAAAAGAAAATAAAAATGGTCATTAATAAGAGGAGAAAAGCAAACATAAATATATATAAACATAAGTGAAAGGCTCATGTAATCAAAATCAGCTGTAGTTTTGGATAAATAAGTGAACACGCACACACACATACATAGGGAGGTTGAAAAGAGTCTATGGAAACTGTTACAGATAGATTGGTAAGTTTTGACATTTAGTAGTGAATCTTACAGAATTTTAAATTAGCACATTTTAGTGAGTACAGGGGAAGATGTTTCAGGAGAAGAAATATCCTGTATTAAGTTTATAATAAAATTAACACGTGGGTTTCCCTGATCATGACACTCATCACTGTAGCATGATTCTCTGGAATTCCTCGTTAAAATCTGAGCTTTCTCAGATTTAAAGTGTTTCTCACTGTTGTATCTTTAATGTGTTTTACCTGCCCCATCACATGATTAAATGTTGACTTTCTCCTGTGACATAGGCAGAGTAGTTATTATTATTATTATTATTATTATTATTATTATTATTATTTTTACAAATGTATAACCTAATGCTCAGGAATAATGCTGGAGCCAAGACTTAAAATTAAGTATTTTCATTCTAAATCTATGCTTTCTTGGTTTTGTTATGCTGGTAAGAGATAACCAAGAACAAGTAATTAAATTAAAAGGATCCACTATCTTGAACCATAAGCTAAGGAGATAAACATAATGAAGATTGAGCAATAGTGAAGGATTTTGAAGCTCACACCATGAATTTTACTTTGAATCAATAGCTCTGCATTCCTCTGGGAATAGAAGCTCTTTATTCCTTAAGCAAGATGCTTTTAGCTATTAAATCATATTTGGAAGCAACAGGAGATTGAAGATCAATAAAGAGGCAACTGAGTCTGCTGAGACGTAAGGTTCATAGCATTGGAAAAACAATTTTATCTGTTTTGGGAAGATATTCTCAGAAAGATATTTTATAAGACGCTTGGTAGTCTACTTTGTTATCTTAATAGTCTTATAGTCATAATTCATTAACTTATTTTACTTTTATGTAAAACACTAAGCCTGTGAATGAAGAGAAAATCTAACACCTACTGTTTACTCTGAGTCAGGTAGTTGCTTAATTCTTTATACTTGGATTTTCAAATAACCCTTCCCAACCATATTGTGAAATAGGTATATATTATTCCTGCTTTACAGATGAGACATTTATTCTTGTGAAGTTATATAATTTGCCCAAGATTATTTAGCTGGTACATGACAAATGGGAATTCCAACATAGAATTAATTCCAAAGCCAACTGATACTGGGCACTTCTTTGTATAAAATAATCAAATAATTTACCACATTTATATCCAGATAGTTCCTGGTAGGTTTCATCACCCCTGACTGGTTATTAACAGACTTGTGATTTGAACACTGTAACTAGTTACCAAAATATATTTGAAGTATTTATAGAGCATTTTTATACACTTAATATTGAAAACTTAAAGTCTTTCGGTTGCTTTTCCAGAGTAAATAAAAACTTTGTGTCAAAGAAGGAAGAAGGAAGAAAGATTAAAAGAAGTTGGAAATGGTGAAAAGAATAGCTTTTTAAAATATATAGCATTTGATTCTCTAATTTACTTGGAAGTTTAAACTTATGCCTTCATAGCCGTACTGAGATGCTGCAGGTACTCGAAGTAGACTTCAGAGAAATCTGAATGTGTCAAACACAAATAACAGTCCAGACGACTGACTACCTGTGCCTTTAAACAGTGTGACTATAAACAAGTATAATAATGGTTACAATTCTATACCGTATAGAACTCTTCTCCACAGTATATATTGCAGATATTATAAGCTGTGTATTAACACAAAGCACATTTATTTTCATTTCAAGGACTAGAATTCCATTCAAAGTAAACATTTTGGTACTTTCATCAGGGCACATTTTATTGTCTGCATTTGAAGATAAGGCACTGTGAATTTCTCACAATTCAAAGAAGGCAGAATTTTCAAAAGCATGATTTGGAGTTACATAATGGTGTACAAGTACTTCGCCAATTTAAAAAAAACCTGGATTGTTTATCATGTGGCACTTTCCACATCCTTTTTTAGAATATACTTTTGATGTTGCATCTTGGTCTTACAAGTTATTTCAGAATTTTAAAAAATGTATATCGGACTTTTCCCCTCAAATTATCAAATGTTATACAGGATGTACCAAAGTCCTTTTATGTATTCCTGCATTGCATTCTGAAATAGATTAGGTTCCAACATCTTTCATAGGCTGATCCCTAATGTAAATACATTATCTTGTCCTGAATATAATAAATATGTTAACTATATTAATTAAAGTCCAGCTTGGATTTGGTAGTTTTTCTGTATACACTGTGTATGCTAGATGTTGTATAATGTTGATATAGTCTCAGATATCTGTAGGGCCCATGGCAAAATCCATGAATCTGTCTGGAAATGAGAATGTTTCCTTGAATATGTTAATGGGTAAGAAGGTTAGTATAGAATATGCTAAATGGACTGGAATTCTAAATACTGCAGAAATATTTATTCAAAAACATACCCATCTGTACCAAATCCAGCACTTTTTAAATGATAGACACAAACGTGAGAAATGCAATAATAATGTTTACAACCTCAACTCCAGGGTTAGTCTCTATGGGTGATATTTTTACCCCACTGCTTATATCTGGCTTACAAGTATTTAAACTATTTTAGTGTATTGATTTTGCATGACCATGGAAAATGTCCTTAACAGAGTAATGACACTACATTGATGAAGGCCTGGGCGTTGTGTGGCATAAAAAAAAAATAGTGGTAAATAAGAATAAGTGAGCAACGGGTAGAGGGGATAATTCACAGTAAGAAACAGCACTGTCTATGGCTATCACCTAGAAAGTACCATCTGATGATATAAAAATTTCTGTATTGGGCCTGGAAACATGACCTCAATGATCTCTGCCCCTTTATTTCAGCAGCCAAGGTGATAAGTCATGTTTCAATAATCTGAAATGTGCTCCTAGAGGTATAGGCATAGTTGTTTCTGAGTGTATGGAATGTCTCCAAGATCAAATAATCATGCATGATTACAGCACTGATCTTCCTTTACATATCCATTTCTCCTATTTCTCCTGTTTTCCCTTTCTCTCTGTATTCAGAGATGACCTGAAGAATTCCAAGAAAGTGGTGGCAGTTTTGGGGAGATCAAAATATTTTACTTCCGAAAAAGCCAAAATTTCTGGCTATGTTTACCTTGGATAATCAGGAAAATTATAAATGATTTAGAAACTATCAAATGCATTTTGGAAAATATTTGTATTTTATCCCAAATATTCATTTATATAAAACATGAATAAAATATTCAGTTTTCAATTTTCTAGATTATTTACTCTAATTTAAAAAGATATCTGTATATTAACCTATTACATAGTTCCTAAGATATATCCAGTCATTGTGTCTTCCTAAACCAAATGTAAAGAGTTGATAGAATTTTGTCACATAGTCATGTTACTGGCTTCATTTCCATGGCATCAATGCAACTGATATTGACTGCATACCCTATAGTCCCTGTGTTCAGCTGTGAAAATTTGAATGTAGACACCTACAAAATAATCATGTTGTAGAAATTCTGGGTTTACCCAAAGATTCAGGGACACATTAAATAGTATTTTGAATTGGATCTATATAAATAACTCTGAATTAAATTTTTATTTAAAAATTGATAATTCAAACATCTGCAATATAGATACTGTAACAGCTAAATCTAAAAGGCAAAAAAAAAGATAAGAATATTTAATGACTATGCTCTGGGGTCTTATCCTCTTTGAACCTCAGTCTCCTCACCTATAAGCAGCAGTAATGAACATGGTGATCACTGATTTACTTCTAAATTGTAAATCCATTGAGGACAAGGATCTTGTACATAGTAAATATATATGTACATATTGAACAAATGAATGAATATATAGTAAATGAATAACATTCTGAATTTGATCATAGTGTTCTACCTTTTCCATTAAGCAGTCATTACTAAACAATGAATTTGGAAATTTATAATATGCCATAATATTCAGTGGAAAGTATAGTTCCACTGAATAAGACATGCAGTAATATCCATGATCTAAATGAGGTATATTAGAGATGCCTTGGTGGCTCAGTTGGTTGAGTGACCAACTCTTGATTTCAGCTCAGGTCATGGTCTCAGGGTCCTGGGATCTAGCCCCAGCCCTGTGTTGGGCTCCGCACTCAGTAGGGAGTCTGCTTGGGGATATCTGTCCGTCTCCCTCTGCCCCTCCCCTGTCTGTCTCATATGCATGCTCTCTCTCTAAAATAAATAAATCTTAAAAATAAATAAATAAATATGTGCATAAATATATAAATAAATAAAATGAGGTATATCAGTGTTTGTACTTTTTCTCATTTATACTTTATATATTTCTGGTTCTCTATCTAGAGATGATTACTACAGGGACAACTCTGATAGCTGTTGCCATTTGTTAAGAAGAAGTAAATAAAATATCACAAAGACTTGCCTTGGTAGTGGGAAATTTATAACAGTGATGCAGGGCTCAAGAAAGCTTGGTAGATGTAGTTTGTCAATCACTGATTCTGTGGAGTCTTTTTTTTTTTTTTTTGGTCCTGTGGCTGGAAAGTGAAAGGGAGACATTACACAGGTTGGCAGGATTTTGTAATGAAGCACAAGGGATGCCCTAGATTTGGTCAGACTTTTTTTTTTTTTTAACAGTGCCGAAGGGTGCTTTTATTACTGGCTGGGAACAAGACCCATAGGTAGAAAGAGCTGCCCTGTGATTGTGAGGAGCAATTGTTATGTACTTTTAAGTTGGGAAGAGGGTAGAGAAAAAGGAAGTCTCTAAAGGGATTTTCATATGTTAGAGAAGACTTAACAGGATCCTAGAGGTCTGGCTATTCTCAAGCTGAAGTTACTTTTAGTCCCTAGAATGATGTCAACATTAAGGCCCCTATGAGTTCCTTGAGGAATGTCACACTCTGCATGTCTCAGGTATTTATCAATGGGCTGCAACTTGTAAGGAAATTTAATTTTATCTACAGTTCTCTTGCCTTTGTTCTCCTCATCATTTTCCCCTGTAAAAAATTTTGACCCTTCTTTACGTCTCCTGAGGGTGAAGGTCTTATCTTCTGTAACTTCTTCCTGCTGAATAGGGGCATAGAGATGTCCCTACCTATGGGTAAACATTGGTCAGTTGCGCATTTATATATATAGGAGTTAGGAAAGGCAGAGGCAGCAAAACCCAAGGTAGAGGGGCGCCTGGGTGGCACAGCGGTTAAGCGTCTGCCTTCGGCTCAGGGCATGATCCCGGCGTTATGGGATCGAGCCCCACATCAGGCTCCTCTGCTATGAGCCTGCTTCTTCCTCTCCCTCTCCCCCTGCTTGTGTTCCCTCTCTCACTGGCTGTCTCTATCTCTGTTGAATAAATAATAAAATCTTTAAAAAAAAAAAAAAACAAACCCAAGGTAGACAACATATATGAATCTCCTTGAGTAGAAAGGATCATCTGTCAGCTGGAAGTTATGGCAGTGAAGGAATCTTGGCACAGGCAGAGAGATCCCAGAACAGACTTCTGAGAGGAAAGATACATTCTGAGGAGCTGCGATAGTGATTACCGACTCATCCCTTTACCCCAAATGGCACAGCCTGTTGATCACCACCCCAATATCCATTCTGCCCTTCGTCTTACTAACAAAGCCACGATTTTGTTGGGAGTGCCGATTTTGCCTTGGTAGAAAATATTTCCCATCCCCTCTTGCAGATCAGACGGCCGTATAACATAACTAGAATCATTGAGCTGAACATAGAAGTTGTTGAGTGGGGTTTTAGTGCTTCAAAATATACCCTGAGGAAAGTGAAAAGAAAATATGCATGATGGGAAAAACTATTTGCAAATTAATATCTGATAAGGGATTTGTATCCATAATATATATATATAAATATATCCATAATATATAAAAAATATATAAATATATATATATAAAGAAAATATGCATGATGGGAAAAACTATTTGCAAATTAATTATCTGGTAAGGGATTTGTATCCATAATATATATATAAATATATCCATAATATATAAAAAATATATATAAATATATATATATATAAAGAAAATATGCATGATGGGAAAAACTATTTGCAAATTAATATCTGATAAGGGATTTGTATCCATAATATATCCATAGTCTTGCAACTCTACAACATAAAGACACCCTAGTATAAAAAGGGGCAAAGGATTGGAATAGACACTTGTTCAAAGAAGGTATACAAATTCCCAATAAACCCAGGAAAAGATAGTAGCAACATTAGGCATTAAGGAAATACAAATCGAAACCACAGTGGGATACCATGTTACACACACTAGGATGGCTATAGTAAAAAAAGACTATGTGTTGTCAGGGATATAGAATAATTGGAACTCTCATACATTGCTGGTGGGAATGCAAAAAAAACCAGTGCAGCCACTTCGGAAAGCATTTTGCCAGGTCCTAAAAACATACATAGAGTCACTATGTAACCCAACAGTTCTACTCTCAAGTATATACTCCAGATAATTGAAAACCTATTTCCACATAAAAACTTCCACACAGGGGGGTGCCTGGGTGGCTCACTTGGTTAGGTGTCTGCCTTGGGCTCGTGTCATGATCCCAGGGTCCTGGGATCTAGGCCCACTTCAGGCTCTCCACTCAGTGGGGAGTCTTCCCTCTCTCTCTGCCCCTACCCCTAGCTCTTGTGTTTTCTCTCTCTCTACCTCAAATAAATAAATAAATAAATAAATAAATAATCTTTAAAAAAAAATTTGCACACAAATGTTCATAGCAGTATGTTTTGTAACCAGCCTGCCGAAGCAGGTGGACCCCCACCCAAAATTAGGTTCAAATTTGAGACTGATGATGCCACACGCACAAATACTGAAAGGGTATGTAAGGGTTTAACTACTAACATGAGCTTTTGGGGGAGAAAAAAGCAGCTCCCAGGTAGGTCTAAAATGGCTTGAAAGAGCAGGGAAAGATGACTGGCTGATGGTTTTCATGGTGATTAAGGGATAGAGCTGGGACCAGGGTTTCTGTCCATAGTTTAATCTTTCCATTGGTGCCAAAGGAAGGAATATCCTATTTTCTTATCAGCTTTCCCAAATGTGGAGCAGAATGGCAAAAGGGAAAGGTGAATCCTAACTTGTCAGCAAAAATTAAAAAATGGAGTCATAATCTTTATTATACAGTAGTGTTCCTAATTGCCAAAAAGTGGAAACAACCCAAATCTTCATCAGTGGATGAATGGATAAACAAATTATGGTATAGTCATAGAATGGAATATTATTAGTCAATAAAAAGGGAATGGAATACTGATACATGCTACAACATGAAATCATTATGCTAAGTGAAAAAAGCCAGTCACACACAAAAAACACAAATGGTTGCTTTTATGTGAAATGATTAGTAAAGGCAGTTGTAGAGACAGAAGTAGATAAATATTTGCTTGAGGGGGCCTGGGTGTCTCAGTCGGTTGAGCTTCCAACTCTTGATTTCTGCTCAGGTCATGATCTCATGTGTCCTAGGATCAAGCCTCTTGTTGGGCTCCGGGCTCAGTGGGGAGTCTGTTTCTCCCCTTCTCCCTTTCCCTCTGCCCCTCCATGTGCTTTTACTCTCTCTCTCTTAAATAAAGAAATAAATCTTAAAACAAAACTCTTGCTTAGAGATGGGGGGGAGGATTGGAGAGAAATGAAGAGTGACTGATGATGAGTATGGGGTTTCTCTCTGGGTTTTGAAATGTTCCAAAAAGACTAAATTTTAATAACTGCTATCTCATTAATCATGCTCTCAGTTTAGGTAAACTTTCTCATTGTTCCTCATTGTTCTTTTTGAAAATGTGAAAGTGCTCTTTTCATCATTGTACCATTGTGATGATAATACATGTAAAATTTATTTGAAAAAATTTAACGGATTTTATTTATGATTTGCATTTTTAGATTCTGTAAATTCATGATTGCTGGAGCGCTTTGTCGGGGAGTCTGTTTCCACTCTACACCAGTTACTGGCTATGCAATTTACATTCGTTATCTTATTAAGGCCTCACAACAACCTAGCAAAATGAAGTTATTGTGTTTTTATAGCTAAAAGGATTGGCATTTGGGAAGGTTAACTATTCAGGGTGGTGTTGAAACCCTTACCAATCTAAAGTCCATATTTTTCATATACCACACTTCTTCTTACACAAAGGTTAATAGAGTATTTTTTCAGACTTTCCTTCATCCACAAACAAGCAAATCTCAAAGTGTGGCATATGATTGCTCCGAGTGAAATATGAGATTTATAAATAGCTTCATTAAATGGCACATCAACAAGTTGTTTAGATTTTTATACTGCTGGTTTTCATATTTTATCTGTTTTTAATTCACACCAAATGAAAACATGACTTCGATGGCCCCTGTAAAACATGTCATGTGCAAGAATGAAATGGGAGAGCAACATGAAATGAATTTGCTTCGGGGGATTTTATGAACCATCAACTCAGCTTTCAGTTCACTCTCCATGCAAGATGGATGTGATAGGTAAAAAAATAAGAACTTAGAATGGTTCTTTCTGATATATCATGTATAGGCAAATACAGGGCTAACAGTATAGCAAATTTCATAGTAACTCAAATAGTATTCAAAAACAGTTTTTGATGCTTAGGGCATGAATCTCTTAGATGTTTAGCAAATATTTAATTAATCATAAAATAATAATTGCAGGCCCATAACTGGTTTATAAGAAAAATTAATATCTGAAAAATATCACCCTAACATGAATTAATAATAAATAAAAATATATTTTGATTTCCATTTCAGAAAGTAGGTCAGAAACACATTTGGAGTGATACAGTATGGATGTCCACTGGTACCTAAAAAAATGTTATTTTTTCTATATGAATTAACTGTTAAATAAGTGAGTTGAAAGCAATTGTAAATAAAATAAATTCAAGGCATTTGAAATTTCCTGAAATTTTATGTGATTTATGTGATATAATTTTAAGTGCTTTGGAGTCAGACACCTCTCCTTGAATCTCAGCTCCCCCCTTTGTTAGGGTGCCACCCGGACAAGCTGCTTCATCTCTCTAAGCCTTAGTCTAAGGGTGAAAAGGGAAAAATAATATGCATCTTGAATGGATTTAACGCAGACTAACTCAGCATTGTATGTAAAGCATTTTGATAGCGTCTGGCATAGGGTAAGCACTTGATATATGGAAGATCTAGCAGTATAAATTGAAGAGTCAAATCTTCACAGTGAAAAATGAAATTGAAATATTGACAAGTTGGTAGATTAGGTCTGTGTTGGTGACCAAATATGATCATTCAGAATGAAAATACATTTTGGCTTATGTATAAAATATTTTTCTCAAGTGCTTTCTTTCCTGCCTGAAGAAATAATGCATTCACTTCATATTTCAGATACACAAAATGAAAAATTAAGTGCTCTTTGTAATTATATAAACTGAGCCCAGAAGTCCTTTTTTCCTAAATGATCTGTTTCAGTTGCTAACCCAGCTAGATTTTACTGGATAATGGCTATTTTTATCAACCCATTTAAACAAGGTGTGATTAAAAAAATATTTTATACCTCCTCAGGTCTCCACAATTTATTTTAAATAGTATTTGTATTTGATTTGGAGAAATTTGGGAAAATTGAATTATATGAACAAATGTATATCTTGGAGCCTCTAGTAAAGTAAAAAGAACATGTAGGTTGATATAAAAAGCATAACTAGAGGGGGGCGCCTGGGTAGTGCAGTCGTTAAGCATCTGCCTTCAGCTCAGGGCATGATCCCGGCGTTATGGGATCGAGCCCCACATCTGGCTCCTCCGCTGGGAGCCTGCTTCTTCCTCTCCCACTCCCCCTGCTTGTGTTCCCTCTCTCGCTGGCTGTCTTTCTGTCACATAAATAAATAAAATCTTTTAAAAAAAAGCATAACTAGAAAACTCATGAAAAACCAATAATATCATCTTTTTTTCAATTTAGCTAACACTGCCTTATGTTATAACCCATTACCTTCAAATTCTTAAGAGAAAAAAATTTAACACAAAATTGGACTCATTGGATTTGTATTGCCACATTATGCAGTTTGAAGGAAGAAAATTAAGTATTACATATTCTTTCAATGGACCAGAAAGTAAGCTTTTGGATTGATATGATTATATCCATCCATTAATATCTTTAAGGTATATGCCTAAGAGTGGCTGATGGAAATTAAAATAATATCTTGACTCAGGCAACTTCAGTGAGACCAGCTACTATCATGACGTTCAATTATCAGAACAACAAAAAAGAGCAATAGGCTTATTAAAAGATATGTATAACATAAAATATAACATTTTCATAACTTCAATTTAAAAATTTTCCTGAAAGTTGAAAAAGATCTGTGTACTAAAAGTCCAAACGCAAGGTGTCGGCAGGGCAATGCTCTTTCTGATGACTGAAGGGGAGAATACTTCTTTGCTTCTTATAGCTTCTAGTGTTTTGCCAGCAATCCTTGGTGTTCCTTGACTTCTAAGTGCATCATTCCAGTCACATAGCTGTCTTCTCCCTGTGTATCGTCACATCATCCACCCTCTGTTCATGTCTGTCTCTGTGTCCAAATTTTCCATTTTTGTAAGGATACTAGTCATATTGCATTATGGCCCATCTTAATGACTTATTATTAATTTGGCCTTTATTTTTAAGACCCTATGTCCAAATAAGGTCATATTTTGAGGAATCGCAGCTTAGGACATCAAAACATCTTTTATGATGTGGGGAACAACTAAACCCTTAACAACTAGCACGGAAATGGGTACCCAAGTCTTAAAATAGCAAGGAACTGGATCTTGCCAATGACCCTAGTTTTCTTAGAAGCAGAGTCTTTCTAGAGCTTCTTAATCAGAGCCCAATCAACACCTTGATTTCAGCCTCGTTATACCTAGAATAGAGAAACCAAACCAGACCCTGACCTACAGAACTGTAAGATAATAAATTTGCGTTGTTTGTGGTCATTTGTTATAGCAGCAATAGAAAACTATTAAAGTAGGGTTTTTTTTCTTTTCATTGCTGAGTAGCATTCCATTTTATGCATATGCCACAATTTTATCTATTTGCTAATCAACATTGGGTTTTTTTAATGTTTAGGGTATTACCAAAAAAAAAAAAAAAGGCTGCTGTACTCATTTATATAAAGGCCTATATATTTTCATTTTGGGAATTCCTGAGGTAGAAAGGCAGTGTAAGTTTAATTGTTTTAGAAATTGCTGAACACATTTCAAAATAATGATAACATTTTACATTGCAAATGACAGGATGAGATTTTTAGTTGCCTTGTATCATAACCAATACTTGGTATTATCAATCTATTTTACACATTCTTATATGTGCATATTAGTAGTATCTTGTAGTTTTAATCATTTCCTTGAAAACTAATGAGCATCTTGGTATATACTTGTAGGCTTTTATACTTGTATCTTCATATTCAAAGTGTCTGTTCAAATTTTTCACCATTAAAAAAAATTGTCTGCCTTCTTAAAACTGACTTTTAATCTTTATATATTCCAGATATGGGTCTTTTATCAGATATGTATAGATATATATCATGTATAGAGATCTGCATCTATGCATATGATATATATCTAATATATAGAGATATGTAGATACCTTAGGATATCTACATACATAGATATACCTATCATATATCAGATATATGTCTGATCTGTTCAGATATATATATATATATTACATATATAGATAATTTTTTCCCACTGTCGTTTGCTTTTTCATTTTTTTACACTAACTTTAAAAAAAAACAGAAAGACTTTTTAGACTCCCAGTTTGTTCACTTTTCAAAATTATTTTATTATTTTTTTTATTTTTTTAAAGATTTTATTTATTTATTTGACAGAGATAGAGACAGCCAGCGAGAGAGGGAACACAAGCAGGGGGAGTGGGAGAGGAAGAAGCAGGCTCATAGCGGAGGAGCCTGATGTGGGGCTCGATCCCATAACGCCGGGATCACGCCCTGAGCCGAAGGCAGACGCTTAACCGCTGTGCCACCCAGGTGCCCCCAAAATTATTTTAATCTAGATCTTTCTATTTCTATTTCTGTTTCCTATAAATTTTAGAATATATTTCTCAATTTATAAAATAAAACTCAAATTTTCATTTGGGTGGTTTTGTATTGTACAATACAATATTCAGTGTTCTCCAGAGAAATAGAACCAGTAGGATATAAATACTGACATAAATATATAAGGAATTGACTTAGATGATTATGGAAACTGAGAAGTCCCAATATCTGCAGTCAGCAAGCCACATATCCAGGAGAGCTGATGGCGTTAGGTCCAGTTCAAGTCAAATGGAGGAGAAGACCGGTGCCCAGCTGAAGACCATCAGACAGAGAGAGCAAATTTCTCTGTTGCTTAGCCTTTTGTTCTGTTTAGGCCTCAAAGGGTTAGATGAGGCCTACCCGCACTGGGGAGGTTAATCTGCTTTATAAAGTCTACCAAATCAGAAGTTCATATCATTCAGAAATACTCTCACAGACACACCCAGAATAATGTTAGCAAATATCTGGGTACTTTATGGCCCAGTCAAGTTGACACACAAATTAGCATCACATGTATCTATAGATAAATTTTAGTAAAATAAAAGTTTTATGAATATTTGGTCTCCTCATTCCTAAGCATAAATATATTTATTTTAAAGTTTCCTGATAATTATTTTAAACATATTTTGTTGTTTCCATTGAAATGTATCTTCTGCATATTTTGTTCAATATATCCCTAAGTACTGAATATTTCTTGGATATTTTGGTAAAAAGCATGGATTTTTAACTTTAAATTTCTAATCATTCTTTGCTAATGTATAGAACTAAAATTGGTTTTTGTATATTTTTGTATATTCAGTGAGCTGGATATTAAACTCATTTAATTGTTTAATAGCTTTTTTGTAAATTCTCTAGGATTTCCTAAGTGGACCATTAAACGATCAACAAATAGAGCCATTAATACTAGGTTTGTGCCATTTTTAGTCATGTTCAAATTGGGGAGTGTGCATAGGCAAGAATCCAGAAACTTGCAAATGTCAAATGCTTTAGCTCCTTTTTTTCAAGTGTTGATACTTTAATTTTTTTTTATTTAAAAGATTTTATTTATTTATTTGACAGGAAGAGAGAGAGAGAGTACAAGCTGGGGGAGAGGCAGGCAGAGGGAGAGGGAGCAGCAAGCCCGATGCGGGGCTCCATCCCAGGACCCTGGGATCATGACCTGAGGCGAAGGCAGACGCTTAGACTGAGCCACCATCCAGGTGTCCCGAGAAATTGAGGAATTGTAATTTTAACCTTGCAAACTCATTATTTAAGATACTAGGGTACAATGACATACCCCTAAAGCCATCAATAGAAATTCAAAATAACTGTTTCAAAGTGGAAGGATTATAATCATAAAGTAACCATTAAAGTTAACTGTTGTTTCTTTCTAGCTCTTTGTATTCCACAGTTAGCCAATGCAGAGGTCCCCTGGGACTGAAAGGTAAACAGTCCTTGCAACTACAATTGTCAGAAAATTATTATATTATAGCATAAGAGAGGCTTTCATTTTTATAGATGAAGTGGCATGAGAAGTAAAATAACCTGTCAAGACTGACCCTCAAAAACGTTGGAACCATACCTGGAATCTAGGTTTTCTTCAAGTCTGCTGGTTCTCTGCGACGCTATACTACGTGTTACCACAGGGTCACAAGACCATTTCTGACCATATTTAGTCTGGGAGATAAACAAACAATATTTTAGGGAAGATTTTTTAGGTTGGAAATTTAGGTTGGAATATTTATGCAATAGTGCTGTGAGTTTTTTTTAAAACTTCATTCAGACGTGGTTATGTTATTAACAGTGTCTGAAAGGAAGTTGTTTTGTTGAATTTCTTTCTCTACAAGTGTTGATACTTTTCTGATCCCTGTCTGCTGTTGTTTTCCAAGTTCTTTAAAAAGGTGTGTGTGTGTGTGTGTGTGTGTGTGTGTTAAAGATTTTATAATTGTTTTCTATGGTAGGATTGATCTATATGCAAACTACTTGGCTATTGCCAGAGCATTTCTAGTTCACTGTTGATCATTGACTTCAGTTCTATCTGTATTTGATTTTAAATTTACCATTTTACTAGTTGTTATTTGACTCATCCATTCTTTTTGCCGGTCTTTTCTTGCATTCTTTTTTGATTGTTTAATATTTTATTATTTTTCTTCTATTAGCTCATAGTTATAAACTTAATTGCTGTATTTTGGTAATTACTGTAAAGATTAAAAATACATTCTAGTGTTACTTGTACTTTTATTGCCCTCTGGGACAATGCAATGATGGATTATTAGTACTCTTTCATACAGC
Source organism: Ailuropoda melanoleuca (assembly GCF_002007445.2). Taxonomy (NCBI): domain Eukaryota; kingdom Metazoa; phylum Chordata; class Mammalia; order Carnivora; family Ursidae; genus Ailuropoda; species Ailuropoda melanoleuca. The sequence goes on from NC_048237.1 coordinate 21,979,782, forward strand.
AGTATAGTCACATTTTCCCATATATAATTGGTTTTTGTTTATTTATTTTTACTTTACATTTTTTCTTGTATCCACCTCTGAACATTTTCTTTTTGCCTAAAGAAAATCCTCTAGGTTTTCCTTTAATGGGATATCCTGATTGTTCTTCACTGCCTTATGTATTCTGCAGTGCCTTCAAACAAAGTAATAGTATATATTTGGAAAGCTTAACTATATTACAGTGTTGTACAGCAATTCTTTAGAACTCATTCATCTTGCTTAACTGAAACTCTGTGTCTGTTGGTTAGTAACTTCCTATTTCTTCCTGCTCCCAACCCCTAGAAACCACCATTCTGCTCTTTGATTCTATGAATCTGATTGTTTTAGATGCCTCATATGAGTGGAATCATGCAATATTTGTCATTTTGTGGCTGGCTTATTTCACTTAGCACAATGTCCTTGAGGTTTATCCCTGTTGTCACATATTGAAGAATTTCCTTCTTTTTAAAGGCTGAATAATATTCTGTTGTATGTGTATACCACATTTCTTAGCCTATTCATCTGTGGACGGACGTTTAAGTCGTTTCCATATCTTGGTTATTTTGAATAGTGCTACAATGAACATGAGAGTGCTAATATCTCTTTAAGGACCTGATTTCAATTCTTTTGGATAAATACCCAGAGGTGAGATTGCTGAATCATAGGATAGTTCTTTTTTAATTTTTTGAAGACCTTCCATACTGTTCCTGTAATGGATACTCCATTTTGTACTCATGCCAATTTTCGAGGGTTCCAGTTTCTCTACATCTTTGCTAACATTTGTGGGGGTTTTTTATTTTGTTTTGATAACAGCTATCCTGACAGGTGTGAGGTGATTTCCGTTTTGATTTGCATTCCCCTGATAATTAGTGACCTAATCACCTTTTTTTCATATAGCTGTTGGCTTTTTTTTTCTTTTTCCTGTTTGTGAATTTTATTAAGTGGCTTTTGATATGCCGGGTTAAGGTTCATCTTCATTGTGGGGATAGAGAAGGAAGAAGAAAAGTCTGTGCCCTCAGGGAATTTACATTCTGGTGGGGGTAGAAAATGTGAGGCATACAAAAAAAAAATGGAGACAGCCAGTGACAATGTCATATAGAAAGTAAAGCAGGTGGTCAAAGACAGGGCATGAGCTTGGGTTGGCAGGGAGGGCTTCTCTTTGAGGTCACGGTGGAATGAAAGGGCAGAGCCGGTCAGGAAACAACTAGGAGAAAAGCATCCAGATGGATCTTCCTTTTCCCCCCAGCTCCCCTCAACCAGACCCTGGTCCAAGAGTATCTCAAAGGAAACCAAATCCTGGAGAGTGAAACCTCCCTCTCCCCGTATTATGGAGGTTTTCAGAGCCAGGATAGACTGGAAACAGGAGACTGGGATGAGAAAGGATCTACACGCCCCCATTTCTCCTGGCCGTGGTACCCCAGGCTTCCTGGGGTCAGGGGCACAGCTCTGATTCCCTGTCTTTTGAGAAACCTGGCCCCTACCCCATCTCCCTCACTCAAGTGTCCCTAAAGTCCCAGGCCAAGCCAGATCCCTGGGCTGAGCCAGCAGGTGCAACAGTGCCGGGTCCTGAGGCCTCTTGGCGCACCTGGTACGGGCGGGGCGTCCCGAGCATCCTTCCTGATTTGACGTCCAGGTCCTTAGGAATCCCAGGAGTGGGACTGGTGAGCTGCGCGGCCCAGTGAGAATCTCCAGGGCAGGTGGGCGGCCAGGGGCTGGAGATTCCCGGGTCACTTCTTCCTGCTCAGTCGGCCTCATCCAGGGAAGCCATGCTGCCAGCGGCTGTAGCCACGTGGAGGACACTGTAATGTATGTCTTCTTTGGAGTTGTCTATGCAAGTCCTTAACCCATTTTTTATTTGGTTTATTAGTTTTTTTGTTATTGCATTGTGGGAGTTTCTTACATATTTTGGATATTAACCTCTTATTGGATACATTGTAAATATTTTCTTCTGTTCTATTTGTTGCCTTTTCACTCTGTTGATTGTTTCCTTTTCTGTGAGGAGGCTTTTTAGTTTGGCATAGTACCACTTGTCTATTTTTGTTTATGTTGCCTATGTTGTTGGTATCAGATCAGTGAAGTAATTGCCAAGACCAAAGTCACGAAGCTTTCCTCTATATTTTCTTTCTTTCTTTCTTCTTTCTTTCTTTCTTTCTTTCTTTCTTTCTTTCTTTCTTTCTTTCTTTCTTTCCTTCCTTCCTTCCTTCCTTCCTTCCTTCCTTCCTTCCTTCCTTCCTAGATTTTATTTATTTGAGAGAGAGAACAAGTGATGGGGGGGAGGACAGAGGGAGAGGGAGAAGCAGGCTCCCCACTGAGCAGGAAGCTGATGCGGGTCTCAATCTCAGGACCCAGAGATTATAACCTCAGCCGAAGGCAGATGCTTAACTGATGGCCACCCAGGCACCCCTCCTCTACATTTTCTTCTAGGAGTTTTATAGTTTCATATCCTACATCTAAGTCTTTAATCCATTTAGAGTTCATTTTTGTGTGTGGTGTAAAATAAAGTTCCAATTTCATTCTTTTGCATGTAGATATTCAGTTTCATTTTCTGAGTACTATTTGTGGGGCAAAGACATCCTTTCCCCCATTGTGTATTCTCAGCACCCTTTTTGCAGATCAGTTGATTGTATATGTATGGATTTATTTCCAGGCTCTCTGTTCGGTTCCATTGTCAAAACGTCCATGCTACCTAAAGTAATCTACAGATTCAGTGCAATCCTTTTCAAAATTTCAATGACATTTTCTTATAGTAATGGCAAAGAAATTCTAAAATTTATATGGAACCGCAAAAAACTATGAATAGCCTAAACAGTCTTGAGAAAGAACAAAGTTAAAGGCATCATGTTTCCTGATTTCAAAATATTCTGCACAGCTATAGTAGTCAAAACATATGGTACAAGCAAATATTTTGAGTGGCACAATATTTAGTACTGTATTTTTTACCAGGATTTTTTAATCAGTTCTTTTTTTGGGGGGGTTATTTGCAGATTTAATTTAAATAAAATATATGGAGAGAAACATTCCTTTTCATAAATCTTCATGATAGCATCAAATTTTTCCTTAGAATAAGTTAGAATAATTTCTAGTAATAAAATTTGGGCTTGTAAACATTTTAATGATTTTTTTTAAAAAGATTTTATTTATTTATTTTAGAGAAGGAGAGAGAGAGATATTGATTGTTAGGGGGAGGGTGCAGGGAGAGGGAGAGAGAATATCTCAGACTCCCTCCTGAGCATGGAGGGAGACTCAGGGCTCCTTTCCAGGACCCTGACCCTGAGATCATGACCTGAACCAAAATCAAAAGTCAGATGCTTAACCAACTGTACCACCAGGTGCCCCAACATTTAAAGATTTTTAATACCACTACAAAAGGCAGAAAATAACTTGTCTTCCCACCTACTATATATAAAAGTTTTTATACATGCTCATAAAATACTACATCTTATTTTATCTCTTTGTTTGTATATGATGGTTTTACTTCTCAGGTGATTGACTAATAAAGAGTTTGAATATTTTAGTCATGTTAATTCTTTATATTTTCCTTTTGTGAATATTCTATTTGTTTTAGCCATATTTTTTTTACTGGAAAATCTTTATTTCCTATTATTTTAATGAGAAATAAGATGAAATTATTAATAAGAAATTTATTCTTATTATTTCTTCTTGTTAATTCATTTAAAGCATATATAGTTATATATTAAAGCCAATAAAAAGCTTTTCAGTCATAGACACAGTAAATATTTTCTTCAGTTTATTGCTTTTCTTTAGTCAAATCTATCAAATTTTTCATTCAAGTATGTTTTACTTTGCTTTTAATGCTTGGAATATGAATGTTAATAAACATTCATATATACTTTTCTGGTTTTTTATATTTTATTTCTTTTAAAGAGTTGACTTTCACTTTCTAAAATTTAATTTGTTATTTCCTGGCATCTTTGCATATTGAATCTTTCTCATTTTCAGGTCTCTGCTCATCAAATATGCTTTACTTGACCAGTTCCTCTGTTTCTTGAGGTTCTCTTTACCCCATCACCTTGCGTATTATTTTCTAAATACTTTTTACATCCAGAAATGTTCTTGATTATTTGTCTCTTGATTTAAATATTGTCTGTTTCCTTTCATTAGAATGTAAGTTCAGTGAAGTAAGGACATTTTATGCTTTACTTTTCTCTGTATTCTTTCAGCCAGATAACTATCTTGTACATAGTAGAAATTCCAATATATTTGTTCAATGAAAAATATATTGTACCACTTATTATGCCTCAATTTTTTTTTCATTATGTAGGAGTATAAGATACTTTTCTTTTGAAAAAGTTCACTTTTCTTATGAGATTATTACTCAACTACTTTATAATCAACTACTTTGTTGATTTTTCAAAATAATAAAAATTTTATTCAAATTGCCAAATCATCTTAAAAACAAGACAAAAACACATGTCTAAAGTGAGACTTAGAGATACATCTAGAAGAAAAAGTACTTTCATAGATGCTAATCAAGAGATAGAAACACTATTTTAGATGATATTGTTCTGAAACAACCATGATTTTTCTCACCTGTGAATTCAGTCCTTTTTATTATTTCTTGTCCTGTTAGATCTTGGTTTAGCACTATCCTTTAATAATATCATCTGCTTTTGGACTAAAAAGAGTTCTGGGAAATCTGATTCATTTCCTGATGCTATCTCAGTGTGGTCTACTTATGGTAATGATATCAGTTTCCCCTGGAATTGAAATATGCAAGATTCTACTCATTGTAGAATAGTTATGAATGGACTTTTCTGTCAAGGCTCTGAAATGACCCTTCTTTGCTGAAGACCCAATTTCTTGCCAAATTCTTATAGCAGAGCCTTGAGATAAGCATGCAAGGGATTGCTGATAATATTGAATGGTCAAGTTAATTTATTATAGTAACAGTCAACATCAGAATCAAGAAGAGTCAGTATTCTCTACTGGGATTTAACACATTCTACTTAATAAAAATTTGATCAGTGTTTCCCCTATGAAGAGTAGGGATAGTGAAGAACTCCAGGGCCTTCCAATACATCCTGTAAATTGTACATATTTATACTAATAAATATTTACTTGTATAAAATTTAATAATGAAATAAAAACTTGGAGATATTTATGCCACATATGACATTGCTAGATATACAAAAACTCATAATCAATATGAAAAAGATGAACAACCTCAAAGATAGGTAAACAAAAGACATGCACATATGTCTACAAAGAAATTAATATAAATAGTATTGCTAAACGTCATAGTAGTTTAAAATGCAAACTAAAATATTATGAAATATCAATTTTTACATAATATTACAATAATAGATTGACTTCTGGAAAAAATTACAGTTTATAGAACACAGATGCTATGATTTATAGGTGGAAATTTAAATGGTTTTAATCATTTTGGGGGTAACTTTGCAATATGCATTACAACGTTAAGTGGGTATATCATTTACCACAATGATTTCATTTCAAAGAATTCATCCTACAAATATTTGTACAATCACACACACACACACAAATGCTAATTACAACATTATTTATAATTAAGGAAAAACAGCAATCAAAATAACCATTGCTATGGACTGGTTAAACAAAAAATGATTCATTCATACAGTGGAATATTAAGCAGATATTAAAGAGATTGAGAAAATGCTTGATTTAAGAAGACTTAAATTCTTCCATCACTTAAAACAATATGCAGTTTACAATTTATTTTTGGACAGAAGCAAATACATCTCTCTCTTGAAAAAAAGCATGACTCAAAGGGCAGAACAAAGAGCCTGGAAGGTGGAACTGAAAATTTTTCTAGACCTTGAAACCTAATCCAGAAAAATGGAACATATACCCAGCTGGACTTCAGAATTTCTTTCCCCTAGTTTTATTGAGAAATAATTGATATGCATCACTGCACAAGTTCAAGGCATACAGCGTGATGGTTTGATGTGCATGTATCGTGGAACGACTACCACAATAGTTTCAGCTAACCTCTACCTTATAAAGCTACAATAAAGAGAAAAGTAATGAAAATTTTAAAAAGAAAACAAAATGTCGCTTTGCGATGAGAACTCTTAGCATTTACTCTTAACTTTTCTATGTATTATTCACCATCCTTGGTATTTTTTTATCTTACAACTGGAAGTTTGCGCCTATTATGTTCTTTTTACATTCATTTCCCCTATTTTTGAACTGGACTATCTATAACTGTTCCTACTTGCTCCCCCCC